>NW_027187296.1:1186768-1207446 GCF_028583685.1 Petaurus breviceps papuanus | reverse complement strand
GTCACACAGCAAATAAGGGTCAGAAGCAGAATCTGAGCTCACATCTTACTGACTCAAGGCCCAGCATTCTATCCACCAAGCCCTCTCATGCACCTTGGATGACCACTTGTCGAAGATTCTGCAAAGATTACAAACCAGAATTTATTACTGCTGAGGTCTTTTCTATGACAACGAGCTGTATTTCAAAGCAAGTTAAAATGCTAGAACTGTCAAATAAATTTTTAAATTCTATCTATAGCTACAAGAAGTTTAATAGTATTTCTGAAGCAATCAACCTCATTCATCAATGCCAAGACATACCTTCTTTACACAGATGTCATTTAGTCAATACAGTTAGCATTTAATTAGGTGTATGTTGTTGTTCAGTCACTTTCAGTCCTGCTTAACTCTCCCTCACCCCAGTTAGAGTTTTCTTGGCAGGAATACTGGAGTAGTTTGCCATTTCCTTCTCCAGTTCATTTTCCAGATGAGGAAACTGAGGCAAACAGAGTTAAGCACAGGGCCACACAGTTAGGAAGTGTCTGAAGCTAAATTTGAACTCACAAAGAAGAGTCTTCCCCACTCCAGGACCAGGACTGTATTTACTGAGCCATCTAGCTGTCCCATTTAGGTACTAGCTACTGGGATGAGGATCAGGGAAATAGGTTCCAAGGAGTAACCTCTGACTAGAGCTTCCCATGAGTATAAAGTCTTCTTGTCACTTCTTCATGCCTCTTCCTCCCCGGTCACTCTTTCTTCCTTAGCTCCAGAAGATGGGTCCATCTGCTTCCCCTTCCAAGACTACAACCTACTGCTTCCATGCAGGGTATCTTCTCTTTCCCAATTCATCTCACAAAAACCCTACCAAAAGCCCCATAGTTTTTCTACTTCTACTTAACAGAGAATAAACAATCAGTGAAAAAGGATCTCTCCTACACACCTGCCCAATCTATATTTCAACTTGGAATGTGTAGAGAAGGATGAGTATGTTCAATAGGAGAAAAAGCACAGGACCTGGAGTGGGAGAGGGAGTCAGTGCAAAATGGTGCAAATACCAGCTCGGTCACGTACTAGCTAGGTAAATCACTTAAGCAGGAGGAGAGGGAAATCCTGGGCATCCTGAGAAGAAAGGACTCCATCACTCCAGACCTATTAAATGAATGATAATTCAACTACCTATAGCAAATTCATTTGAGTTTTCAAATGTCAGAAATCATTCAAAAAAGAATAACACAGTGCCATATAATTATAATAATGGCGGCATGGGCCATCTAGTGCGATTCCAGGGTTAGCCTGGGGAGTCAGAAATGCCTGTACAAATGATCCTACCTCGGACACATTTCAGCCGTGTGACCATGGGTGTGCTCTAAGGCAAATCTCTAAACCCACAGACTGCAGAAGAGCTGCTGAGCTGTATCAGCGGAAAGAGTCTTCACACTGGGACTGTGTCTACTCGACACCCCCTATACATCCAAGCTCTTCTCTAGGGACATACTTATTATTATTTCATCCTTACTGTAAATGATGTGCGGCTTTCAGAGACAAGATACCACACAAAGTGATGCCTGCAAGCCGTAGCTAAGAAACAAAGATTAAACGCTTCAATTTCCCTTTTCATTTGTTTTCTTTCAATCATCCTACCACAGCAGAGCCAAATTAACTTTCAAATAAAATGCAAGACACTGGAAACTAAGACAAAATTTATCATTAGTTTCACACAACTTTAAAGACGGGTTAGGCTCTTGCCCTAATTTATTAAACCTCCTTTTGAAGGTAAGTCTGACTGTAGAAACTGGGACATGTATAGCCAAGAGACAGAGTGAACACGGGCATATTTTGCTATCAAACAGTGCTTTAAGACAAAATAATAATAATAACTCCACTGTGAATGCTAAGGAGCTGTTAGAATATATAGGAGGATAAAAATAGGGCTTAAAAAATAGTGTAAGGGTCTTCTCCCTCAAGTGTCAAACCCTTCCCAGAATAAGAAATATAAAAGTTCAAAGAATCAAGCCTATTAACACATGCCCCTGGGGTGGGGGGAGAAAGATGGCATAATCAGAGCATCTGTTCAATCAAAACTAGTATGAAAATGGAACAAAAAAAAAAAAAAAGGGAGAGAAAGAGATTGTGCCAAACAGCCACGACAGAAGAGACATTTATCCTCCAGGCCGCCACAGCCACATTAATTCCCACGTCTTCCAGTCCAGGATCCTTCAGAGAGTTCTTTTTGGTCGAGGCTGTGGTCCTCCTCTCAACCCAATATAAAGCCCCTACTGTAAACCTGGCATGATTATCCGTTCCTGCTCTGGTCACAGATGACCGGCCATTTTACAGCTCTCTTAGCGAGGAGCTCCACCAGGACCCATGAGAGAGGCTTTCACCCCAGGCTCACACTATCAATGCCCTTTTCAGTTGATACGTGTGATTGAGGCCAAAATCTCAAACCCGTATGAACTCGCTAGCTCAGTTACTTGAAATAACGAAAAAGCCACGGCACGCTAACCCATATTTCTCCATAATTTATACACGAGACTGCTTACTTATGGCATTTAGCAGTCTGACATCAACTGCTGACAGTTCTAATTCTAGCCACTATTCAACCTCTGTGTGTGTTGGTAGGGAGGGGAAGGGGAGTTAATTTGCATATTTACATACATTTAGACACAGAGGAATACAGTACTCCTACTATTTTTAGGAAGAAGGCCTATTAAATGACACCACTTTCATGTCCATATCCCTAATTAGCTATGTGACTAGGGCAGGACACTTCATATCAGTTTCTTCATGTTTGAACTAAGGGAATTGAATGGAGGGATTTGACAGTCCCTTCCAGTCCTGACATTCGATGCCACTGTCTTTCATTTGCATTTAAGACTCCGATCTGCATGTAGATGGAACAGCCATCATTTCACTGATACCCCTCCATTCCCCAGCCCCCCAAAAAAAGAAAAGCAGAAGAGCTGAAGTATCCTGAAATTAACAGAGGCTTTGAACATCCTTGCTTCTTTTCTATAACCTAGACAGGGAAAACATCCATTCAATTCACAAGGGCTGAGACTAGGCTATGGATGCTGTCACTTTACATTTTTTTCCCCATTTCTTGGTTATAAAGCAAAGTGAGAAGACATGAAGATTAAAAAAAAAAAAAAAAGCAAAACAAACCAAAAAAACCACCCCACCAAACTTTTGTTTTAAAGGATGAAACAACTGTATTTATCTTGATAACAGGGATTATAAAACTATTCTAGGAAGGAAAACAATACTGACTTTTGGTGGCAGTAACAGACCTCCTAACCTTGATGAACAAGTTATCCTCACTGTCTCTGCCCCACTTGCTACACATGGCCTTTCCAAATATCACCCTTCCCACCCCACCCAAAACACAGTTATCAGCCCTCTTTCTCCCTCCTGAAATCACTCTGTCCATAGTTTACACTTACTGTACTTACTTGGGCCTGTAGTGTATCTTTTCTTACTTTTCCTCCCTTTTAGCAGTCCCCATGGAAGGTCATCAAGGACAAGTGAGTTTGGTTTTTGTCACTGGTATACCTGTACCTGGAACGATGCCTTGCATACAGCAGATAAATGCATACTGAATTAAATGACAAAACGAATCTACGAATGGTACCCTAACATCAAACTTCAGATTTAGATGCAAACTTCTTCACTCAAGTGAGCTAACAAATCTGAATGATCCTGTTAATATCAGTAACAATTTGTGGTCCAATTGGTTCAGTTGAGCCCTACTCTTCATGACCCCATTTGGGTTTTTCTTGGCAAAGAAACTGGAGTGGTTTGCCATTTCCTTGTCCAGCTCATTTTTCAAATGAGTAAACAGAGGCAAACAGACTTAAGTGACTTCCCCAGATTTGCACAGCTAGGAAGTGTCTCAGGTCACATTTGAACTGAGGTTTTCCTCACTCAAGGCCCAACACCCTATGCACCCAAGCACCTGGTTGCCCCCAAACAATAACAGTAATAGCTACCATTTTAGTACTTTAAAGTTTACAAAGCACTGCAAAGTGATTTACACATATTATCTGCTTTGATAGTCACAATGACCCTGGGAAGTGGGCTCTATTATTATCCCCATTACAGATGAAGAAACAAACAAACAGAGGTCAAGTGACTTACCCAAAGTCAGTTAGTTTGTTAAGTGCTTTAAGGCAGGATTCAAATTCAGGCCCTCCTGACACCAACCCCAGTACATCACCCAGCGTGCCAGCTGCCATTTGTAATGCTGCTGCTTGTATATACTGCTCAAATGTTTATATGGGACTTATTTATATACTCACATGTTTCTACATGTCAACTCTCAACTATCTCACTAATGATAGGGCCACTGCAGCACAGATAACCCAAGACTCACTTCTATTAGGCTATGAAATGTTTTTGTAGTACATTCGCCTTCCTAATTATATTTTGCTAATAATACTAATATAAAAATTAGATTCATAGTATCAGAGATATAAAGTCTGAAGGGGCTTCAGAGGAACCCTGGTTAGTTCCACCCCTCTCATTTTAAGAGGAGAAACTGGGGCCCAGAAAATTAAATGACTTGCTCACTTGGGTCATAAAGCTCAAAGGCAGGATTTGAACCTAGGTTTTCTTATTCCAGAGCTAGGGTTCTTACTATTGTACTTGCCCACAGCACAGATCTTATGGGGATTAAGCTGCAAGAAAATTTTCATGGGCTTGATGTGTAGAGGTTGTGCACAGGGAGCAATCTCAAACTTGGCCATGAAGGATCCACAAAACCTGTAATCAATAGTTGATTCTACTATAATCATGAGCTTTTCCTGAAGTAATTGGAAGAACCAAAAACCTAGAAGCTTTCCTTGAAACACAAGGTCCTGGGAGAATGAGAATTGTAAGGAGCCTTGGAGACATAGAACCCAGTCCTCTTATCTTACAGGCAAGTAAACTGAGACCTTCATAAAAGTAATATAAAGCACAGAGTCAGACTATAAAACTCAGTTCCTCTGATTCCAAATCGGCATGGTGCTTTTCCCAAGACACTGTGCTCCAGTTTCATCAACTCCATAAACACAGATTCTGGCTTATAAACAGGACACATGGAACTCTATATTCATTCATGTTTTCATAAAAATTACTCTCATCCCTAAACAGTCCTTAAAATAACCAACCATACAAATGTCATCCTGTTAGAAAGTACTAATTTTTCAAGCAGACACCGAAGTTGGTGGGGAGTAAAATCTATGAGGGGAGTAAAATAGCTATTCTAGAATCATGCGCTTACTCCCTATTCTAAAAACTGACAGGTTCCTATGAGACGAAATAAACCCTTTCTTGCATCCCAGGCCACCTGAGTGACAAAAATTTGCTACTAATTTTCTCATTTGGTAAGTGCCGTGAAAAACTGAAATCTGTGTTCTCATAATTTAAGAGTGGCATGTATTACTTGGTTTACTTTTTATTAAAAAAGAGTAAATCTATATTTTAACATTTATGTCTTCATTTTCTTACAAAAAGGCATTCCCAGAAAGGAATTTTCACTAATTCTGTCAAAATTAGAAAATGTTGAACAACATACTTTTCCCTCCGTGTTTAAAAGGAGACTGTATTAATAACTCAAACACTTTAAACACACATTTGCAATGTTAAAAAATAAGCAAATTAAAAAAAAATCAAAACACCTCATTAGCCCTCAAACAGACCCAGAAATCGAGCACATTTTGGGTAGAAGGAAATATTAAGTCCAATTTAAAGGGGAATATTTATAGAAGCAAATAATTATATAGAAAAATAAAACTCCAAAGAACCACTGAGGGAAAAAGTACCATTAGATAAATAATTCCACCCTGATCAGGTATAGGAGTATACTTTTATGCTGTAGCCAAGCTAGACCGACCATTCAGATAGACGAATAGTAGAAAGAGACCTGAAGATAGGAAACATGTCTGGTATGGGGCTTCCCTGATCACTGGAGGAGGGGGATTTAGAACTGGAAGGGCCTTTAGATACCAACTGGTCCAGCCTCATCTCAAAGATGAAGAAATTGAGACCTTGAGAGGTCAAATGACTTTCTGAAAGTCATAAAAATTCAGTAAAATAGCATAACCAAGAAAAATCCAGGCTCCTGACTCCAAATGCAGTATTCTTTCCACTATTCCATGCTGTCTGGTGCATACAGAACCTCACCACCCCCATCATCATCATCATTATGAACAACTATTAAGAGCTAGTGCATTAAAAAGCTGAATATAGTTGGTGTTAGGTATAGAAAATATGGCCAGTAAAGCAACAGAATACATCCTAAAAGGACATGCTACCCTCCTTGGTGTGGATTATATGAAGGCAGAACAAAAATACAACCACTTCACATGTCTATACACACATGTAAATATGCATCGTGTGTATATATACACACATGTGTATAACCTTTACATATACACATGTATGTACAACTTTGTTTGAAGTGTTTTCTTTAAACAACCATGTGAAGTAGTTAGCAAAAGAATTATTATTCCCTGTTCTACAAGTAAGAAAACTGAGGCCATGGGAGATTGTAACGTGGTACCAGTTGTGGAAACTAGAAAGCAGAAAAGTTGGGACTGGACCTCTGGCCTTCTTATACTAGGTCTGGTATTCAATACACAATAGCAATCAGCTTTCCCATGTCAGTTGATAAATTAGCATAATAAAATTATGGACCTAAGAATATGCTGAGGTATGTTACTATAAAACTACGATAAAAATTATAAAGCAAATAACCAGTGTTATTTAAATACCATTACTTTGGAAAATAACCATTGTACTAAGATAGTCATAATAATACATAATTGAATACTGGCCAACAAACCATATACTCTGAGCTCTAATAAAACTAATAACGTCGTAGAACTTGCTGTTACCTGTCCCACTGAGTCAAAATCCTAGAAAAACTTTTACAGAAAAAAGTAAGGTTCGTGATTGATAAAGGGACAAAAGTAAATGGTGAAAATGGAGCTCAAAGCCAGGGCAACTTCTTTCAGAGTGACTAAGATGGTTTCATTCACTATTGTGTGTAAGCTTTTACATTACAAAATTGGAGCTCTATCACATTTTGACATCAATTCAAGCATTAGATATCAATCATATGAACTACATGTGGGCAAAACCATGCCTTGGTTATTATCTTTGTATCCTACCCATTACCCAGCTTGGTGCTTTGCACATTATGGCAAGGACCTATGATTACAGCACCATGTGATTGTGCATAGTTTCACAATGATTAGAATAAAGGGATCAGAGGGGAGGCTCTAGATCCTCTGAAAACTGGTCTGGGTGCCATCTTTGTCACTCACTACACAGGGTCTCTAGATAACTGTAACTGTACAACCAAGATCAAAGTAATGATAGAAGCCCAGTCATAAGAATTACTCAAAGCAAATTATAAAATAAAAGGAATTTTAATATTCTTTTCTTGGAGTTATTTACCCCATTTGAGAGCCTTCCCAGTTGGCTTATTTTCCCCTTTTCTTTCACAAAGACTCTATTTCTAGCTGCGTCATTTCATGGCACTGTTCCTACCATAACACTCATTATCCCAACTTAAATAATTTTAAATTAGACCAAAGTCCCATGCCCCCTTTTCATATTTCAAAAGAGCTATGCCTGCATTAATGTGGGCGCTCCCTCTACCAAAGGAGATCACAATCCTTCCAGACCTTAGCAGATGCCTTCAGGAGTTATGGAAGCAACAAAAATCCTCTCCTAGGGATCAATCTTTAAGTGATGCACAGCTCCAAACTTCTTTGGTTAATCAATCCTCCAATGAGATTCTGTTGCCAGGATCATACTAAAAATATTTCCAGTTTGGAAATGAGCTTTGTGCTCCCATAAGCATGGCAAGCTCTCATTAATCAAGTTAACACATTCAATGTTTTTATTCTTTTCTAGGATCCCTATTTCCCCTTAAATCACTTTAGTTCATTTCATTTTTCCAGTTTGCCTTTCCCTCATAACATAAAACAAGAAGATGTTATAAATACACAGACAGAATTACAGGGTTTTTACACTCCGGAGGCACATTAGCGATCACCTTAGCCAAGTCCCTCATTTTAAAAGATGAGTAAACTGAGACATAGAGAAGATAACCAATTGCCTGGGGGTGTCACAGCTATTAATGGGAAGCCAGATCTCCTGACTCCCAGCCCATGGTCGTTCCACCATGCTGCCTTCTATGATCTTATTCAGTCTTGAGGGACACGTCCCCTTGCACTGTCATAACTTAACAAAATTAATCCACATCTGGACAGACAAGACTGGGAAGTGAAACCTCTAAAGCCAAGGGCCTTATCCCAGTCTTCATCCTCTTGGACCTTCTAGCTTTTGATACCATTACTCCTTCCCTCCCAAACTCTCTTCTCTTCTTGATGAAGATCAAGAAAGATCAGTCTTTCTCAATCACATCTGCTGGATCAGTACACATCTACTCCCTTAGAGTGGTGTTCCCCAGGGCTCTACCTCTCATCCTTTTCTCTCCTTTTACTACATATACACTCTGTCCCTGAATGATCTCATCAGTTCACATGGGTTCACGTTTCATCTCTGCAGATGGCTTCCAAATCTATGCATTCAGTTCTACTCTCTCCCCCGAACTTCCTTAATAGCTTCCCCTGGAGGTCCCCTAGTATTTATTTCAAACCCAACATGTCCAAAATGGAAGACACTATTATTCCCTCTCCCTCCTCTAAAAGTTGCCTCTCTTAAGGGCACCACCATACTCCCTAAGATCCAGGTTTATAACTTCAGTGACATTCCTTCTGTCTCTCTCTCCTTCATCCCCCATTACAAGCAGACACCCAGGCTTGTCAACTTTACCTCCACCGTCTCTCTCCTATCCATCTCCTTTCCACTCATACAGCTACAGGGAAGGGACTTTATCACCTCTTGCCTGGACTACAGGAACAACTTCCCAATTTATCCCCATTTCCAGGTTCATGCTCCTCTCCAATCCACCCTACAGAGCAGCCAAAATAATCTTGCTAAGGTACACCTCTGACAATGTCACTCCCCCACTCAAAAGCCCTTCCACGGCTCTTCGGGAATCTAGGACAAAAGCCAAGCTCCTTAGCCTGGCATTTAAGGCCTGCCGCAGCCTGTCTCCCACCTAACTTTCCAGGCTATTTCATAATAGTCCCTTTCACTAACTCTATGTTCCAGGCAAACTGGACTAGTAGCCATTCTGTGAACTCAGTGTTCTGCCTTCTCACTCCACACATTCTCACAAACTATCCTCATGACTAGAACACAGTCTTTCCTCACCGACACTTCATTTCTTCAGGGACTAATTCGGAGGACAACTCCTCCATGAAGGAGCGTCTCCCCAGTTGCTGACACCCTCTCCAACCTCAAGTTTCCCTGTTCTGCACTTTACTTGTTTTACTCCTACCTTAAACCCCTACTCCCACCCTCCCACACAAGGGAATGTCAGCTTAAGGCAGGGTCTATTTCCATTTCTGTCTCAGCTTTAGGGCCATCAATAACTCCTATGTGTTGAATGGACATAAAACATGACTACAGAGAAAGAACTGGAGTATTTCAGAGTTAACTAAAGACCACAGGGGGCAGGAACAAGCATTAATTAAGGGCCTACTATGTGCAAGGCACTAAACTAAGCACTTTACAGACATTACTTCATTTGGTCATCACCACAACAGTAGGAGGAAAGTACCAGAACTATCCTCATTTTAGGAAGGAGGCAACCAAGGCAGAGATAAGCCACTTGCCGGGGATCACAAGGCTAATAAGTTTCTGAAGGCAGAGTTGAACTCAGGTCTTCCTTCCCCAGGCCTGGTGCTCTAATCTCTGCATCACCTAGCTATATAAGCCATATGAAGAATTATTTTGATTGTAATTTTTAGGGATGCCCTCCCTCTAAATAAAAAGATGCCCTCTCCAATTATCCCCCTGCTCTCTTTCCAAGCTGCATTCATTCACTTTGTTTTAATCAAAGTTCCTGCATATAGCAGCACCTCCCTAGCTCAGTGGATCATCTTCAAATATCACTTAGATCATTAAGGGGCTGGTACATGAGAACACAGGTGATGGGAGAACTGATCAAGGAGCTCAAAAGCCCCCCTCCTCCAACCCTTCCATGTTGGCCCATTTATCATTACTATGAGGAATAGTATTCAATAATATTCAACTCATGTGAGAGATCCAATCAAAAAATAAATAGCAAATGTGGCAAGTAGGAGCTCCATGGTAAACGTTAGTCTCTCATACTACAGATACCAGAGTTGAAAACAACTGCCATTAGTTCACAAACTTCCAGACAGAGGAATTTTAAACTAGTAGGTTTATTTCCAATGTTTTTTTTTAACTTTCAAGAGTAGGCTAATCCCATAGCACTTTTAAAGTACCAACACTCATCTAAAACTTTAGCCAAATGTATCACCATGTTGTGATTTTCCTTCTTCTAGTATGCAGTTCATTATTGCCTCAAACTGCTTGCAATTAATTAACCGTGATTTTTTTTTTTAAATAAAATTTAAGTCTTTCTACCTCAGGAGACCTGAAATCAAATTACACTTGCCTAATAAAGTGTTTCATGCTGTGCAGTCATCTGGAGGAGGAGGAGGAAGAGGAGGAGGAGGAGGAGGAATACTGAGCAGACTGCTGTGTCTGGAGGTCACCTAGCACACTGGCTAGTGAGAAACTTGGAATCAGAAACACTTGGGTTTACAGCATACCTCAGAGACTAACTGTGAGCCATCCTGGGCAAGTCAATTAATCTCTTTCAGCCTCGGTCTCCTTATCTTTAAAATGGAGGTGATAATAATAGCACGGACTTTATAAGGCTGTTCTGAGGATCAAGTGAGTTCATATAAAGCATTCTGCAAACCTTGGAACACCACTGAAGTGACAACTCTTATTATT
This sequence comes from Petaurus breviceps papuanus, assembly GCF_028583685.1. Taxonomy (NCBI): domain Eukaryota; kingdom Metazoa; phylum Chordata; class Mammalia; order Diprotodontia; family Petauridae; genus Petaurus; species Petaurus breviceps. The sequence continues at coordinate 1,196,577 of NW_027187296.1, read as the reverse complement.
ATTAGCAATAATAATAAAAATGAAGATAATAATAGCACTTCCCTCACAGGGCTCCTCAAGAATCCAATGAGAGAAAAGTGCTTGGTGATAAATAATAACAATTACTAGCATTTATAAAGCATTTTAAGGTTTACAAAGTACAAGTATTATTTCATTTGATCCTCACAATAATCCTCAGAGGCAGGAGTTATTATTACATCTAGTATACAATCAAGGAAACATAGGTAAACAGACTTGTCCAGGGTCATTCAAGCTAGTAACTGTCTGAGGCAGGATTTGAACTCAGGCCTTCTCAATTACAGGTCCAGCACTCTATTAAGCCACCTATGAAACCCACTGTCTGTCTTTCATGTTTATGTATTTGTCCCATGGGCAATATATGCTGTCTTTCTACCTCTTGTAGGACTATTGTGGTTCTGAAGAGTTGTAAATGTTCAAAAAGAAAGGAAACTATTAACCTCTTGTGAATTTGTGTTTTGCTACTAAATATTAAATACACATACCATACTATACATATATGTGTAATATTATATAGTATTACTGTGAAGGCATACACCTACACATACGTACACACATGTATACACACACATACTGCATTACTCAGCCCCACAGAAAATACAAAATTGTGACAGATAACTTGTAAGAATGCCCAAAGAGCTGGAGTTTTCCTAAGAGAAAAAGAGGCCAATTCCTCCATTGGTCGCTGATGATAGCCAGGGAGGTAATTATCTAATTAGAGTTTGGTCAGAATGATGGGTTAACACCTATTGATATTGCACAGTGTAATTTCATTACCTTCAAGGAGTAATGGGATTTTATATTTCCATTTGCATTCTCCCCAAATCTAAAAAAGGGACACCATGATTCTCAGTAAGACACATGTAAGAAAGATCTACTAGAGCAATCATTCTTCCATTTTCCCATTTAAAATTTGTCCTGGAGCCAGTCATAACTACTGATGATAACCATGTGTCTCTGTCTCTGTCTGTTCATCTCTTTCTTTCTGTGCTTCTCTGTCTTTCTGTCTCTCTCTCTCTGTTTCTCTGTGTCTGTCTCTCTTTGGTGGGGAGAAAGATTGGTGAGGTGAAGAAGGAGAGGGGAAAGGAGATAACAACCTTTTTTTTCTTATATGTCTGTAACAGTGAAATTAAGAAATGGTAATTATGATGAGGCATCTGTCTACGGCACCACCTAAAACCTGCAAGCAGCAATTGTACAACAAGGTAGTGTTTAGTGTGTGGGGTTTAGGACTTTCTGCCAGAAAACCTAAAGCATCCAAGTTGTAAAACATTGTAATAAGCAGGTAATCCTCAGCCCAGCGTCCAAGTCTCTGCCCTAACCTGTTCCTTATGATTATGATTTTAAAACATCCCAGTGTCAGCAGGTTCACTGTGAGTCAGAACTGAAATAATAAATGGCTTATTTTCCATCCTGATGGAGGAAATACATCATGGCTCATTGTGGCTCACTTAACTGAGACTGTTTTTACAGGAAAATGTAAAAATAACCAGGTCATTCTGCTTTACAGTTCATATTTTTTAATTAACAAAGTTCCTTACTACAATCAATGTCTAAGAGGAAAAAAAACCCCACATGTTTTCAACACAGGCAACAAAAACAATACCCCAATAACACCTAGAAGAGAAAAGTCATGTAAACACTCAAAGAAAACTGTGTTTATGAACAATAAATATCCTGGCAAGCCATTATATTCTACAGGTCATATGCTTCAGTTTGCCAAGATAACCAATTAAGTCTATCCATTGAGATAAGCCGAATTCTGTCCAAGTCTATTGCTAGCCGGTTGGTAACATGTTTAAAAGACAACCGAAATATCTCATCATGATTTACTGATTTTGAGTTTGACAAAGGGGTGTGTGTATGTGTATGTGTGTAATTTTGATAGTAAGTCTCAGCTTCATCTCACTTGTGACTAGGTACTATGCAGAAGACATATAAAGCGGCTGTACTTTTCTGAAATGAAAGAACCTTCAAACACCTTAATATGTTTGCTTACTACCCCAGGCCCTGTCTTTAGAAACAATCAAATAAATAAATATACATACATATACACACACATACATACCATATATATATATATATATATATATATGTATATGTATTATGTGAGAATTCAATAGTTACAAACAATTAAAAATGACTAATGCTATTAAATACTTTTCCTTTCTCCCTTGAACACATATTTCCGTCACATCAACTTCAAGATCATGGACAAGACTGCAACCTCTCATCAGGCTAAAGGGGGCTTTGCCTATCCAGAAGCATGGGGATGACTGTAAACAATGTCCAAGACGGCCACTAAAAGAAAAGGGAACCTTCTAATACCTTACTGCCTGACACGTACTCATCAATTCAGTGACACTGGCCTCCTGCCTGCTCCAATCAGTCAATAAACATCTATTAAGCCAGGCACTGTGTTTATTGCTGGGGATACGAAAAAAGGCGCTCCATCTCTCAGCTCTGGACATTTTATCTGGCTGTCCCCCAAGTTTGAACTGCTCTCCCTCCACAACTCCACCCACTGCCTTCCCGGGTTTCCTTTAAGTCCCAACTAAAATCCCATCTTTCACAGGAAACCTTTCTCAACCCTTCTTAATCCTAGTGCCTTATCTCTGTAAATTATTTCCTACTTATCCTGTATATATCTTGCTTGGTATATATTTATTTCCATGAAGTCTCCCCATTAGACTAAGCTTCTTGAGGGTAGAGACTGTTATTTGCCTCTTTCTGTGTCCCCAGTGCTTATGCCTGGCACACAGGAGGCATTTTAAAACAAATATAAGTAATACAACTAGACATCCTAGGCCTGTAATCCCATTTATTTATTATGTACCTACTAGGTGCCAGAAACTATACTAGTACCAAGAGTCTTCTTTTTTAAAAAAATTTATTTACTTTTAGTTTTACAACATTCAGTTCCACAAGCTTTTGAGTTCCAAATTTTCTCCCACTCCCTCCTCCCCTCCTCCATGATGGCATGTAGTCCAATATGGGCTCTACATGTACCTTTACATCAAACATTAGTCAAGTTGTATAGAAGAAATACCAAGAGTCATCTTATTTACCTGGCTCTTTTTCTATGCCCCAAAACACAGAGCCAATGGAGGATGGCAGTGGTTAAAAAAAAAAAAAATTAAGTATGGGACTTTCTCAGTATTCCTGAAAAATTTCCAAGAGAGTGAGAATGACTGAAAATCAAAAGCCATCATTAGTGGCTGACAGAAAAGGAAAGAGCACAGCAACAGTCAAGGACTGTTAAGACTTTAATAGTCTGGTTAAAGATTCAACACACCTTCAGGACCTTTCTTTCAACTCTTCTACCTTTTGTTAATAACAGCAAGAAAGGAACTGGCTAAGGATCTTACCACTCACAAAGCAAAAGGACAGACGATGTGGACATGGGGTTCTTGTGTTCTATCCTAGCACCTTGGGATTAGCCAAATAACACGTTTTCCGGCTTTAAGTTGAAAATTATAGGATGCCATTAGAGCTCTCCGTAAAAAAGATTCAATCCTAGGAACATAAGGACACAAGGCACTAAAAAAAGCTTCAAACACAACTACTTTGTTTAGTCAAATAAATTTAGTTCATTTACTGACCCTGGTTTAATTCTAAGGGCAAACTACCTTTAAGAAGAAACATCTTAAATCTGACTTTCCCTTTCCCCTGTTGGTTATCAGTAAAGCACACTAGCCAACTGAGGCATGTGAGAATTTCCTACGTGGGAATCCTACTATGTTAGAAGAAACACACATTCATCAGTCATTTTTCTTAAAAGAACTGTCACTTGTTTCAAGTTTTCAAATCTTGAGGCCTTCCTAAAAAAAAAAGGACATCTAACAAGAAAATCATTCTCCATCACATACAAACACCCAGCCATAAAGTTCTGAGTTTCCTTTTTCTCTTGGTGGAGGGCTTGCACTAAGGGAATGAAGGAATATGTAAAGGAGTCAGTGGTCAGCTCCATTCTTCTCTTTGCCCACATGTGATAGAAAACCATTCACAGTCTGTTGGAAATGAGTGTGTGTGCATCCCTCTCTCTTACTACCATCCTCCAATCACCTTGAAATCTAAATCAATTTTTATTCTGAGCTTGGAAGAAGAAAACACACACACACACGGGCTTGAGGGTTGAGACTTGAAACACATGAAAGTCTGGAACTTCAAAGTTGCAGTTTCCACAGCAACAGCCATCGAGCTCCCATCTGCAAATTTTAATGCTACTGTATATGGTATTCTCTCAGATTTGAGGCCTTCATATGTGGGCAATGCGGCCAAGTTAGAGGCCCTATGAATTTGAACTTCCTGACTCCTCTGGTTAAGAGCAATCCCATTACCAGAGAATTAACAGTGACATCTAAGACAAGGTCTCCCAGGAGGAAGCACATTCAGGTCATTTGAATGTACATGAACTTGGGCTGGTATTAACTACATACAATAAGCTACTGATTTCTCTTTACTACTCTGCCCTTCGGTTACAGTGAACTCTTAGTATAACACGCCAAATGCCAGGGATTGAGTATATGGAATCTCTCCAATTGTCATTTCAGTGGCTTATTTTTTTTTTGGTTAGTACTAAAAAGATGATGATGAATCAATTATCTTTTCTTTTAAAAAAATTACAATACAAGGTTGTATAATAATAATAATAGCTAACATTTGGTAGTGCCTACTGTGTACTAGGCATTATTCTAAGCATTATATCTAGTTCTATACTTTCTAATTTTCTTTTTAAAAAAAAATCACAAAATAAAGTGGTATCATCATAGCTAACATTTATATAGAACCTACTATGTGCCAGGTATTGACATTCTGAGTTTTTATCTCATTCTATCCTCACAACAACTCTGGGAGAGAGGTGCTATTGCTATCCCCATTTTATAGATGAGGAAACTAAGGCAAACAGATTAAATGACTTGCCCAGGGTGACCCAGCTGGTAAGTGTCCAAGGCCACCTCTGAGCTCAGGTCTTCCTAGTTCTGGGCCCAACACTCTATCCACTGAGTCACCTTGGCTGTCCCTGTGCAGTGCTGGGTAGGAAAACCTGAGTTCAGATCTTAGCACAGCCACTGGGTCTATGCCCAGAAACCCTGGCCAAATTATTTAACCTCTCTTAGCCTCAGTTCCCTCATCTGCAAAATAGGAATAGTAACAGTAACAGCTCTTAGCTCACAGTGTGGCCGTGAGTGCCAAATGGGATGACTTTCATGAAGCACTCCACAAACCTTAAAAGTGCTTTGCAAATGTTGGTTACTATCATGATTAGTCAGATCTACCATAGCCATGTGGGATCCCTTCAGTGATTTCCAAAGGTATTTCCCAGCCACTCCAGTTCCTGCTTTCAGTGGCTACTTTGGTTCAAAAACATATGTAAATTTCACCACCCCCCCCCCCCAGGACCAAAACCCTGAAAAGTTCCAGGCAACCAGCACAGGGCTGCTCCTCACAACTTTCATTTTTAATAAGAGCTCTTTCTTGCCAGTCCCCAAGTATTTCTCAAATTCTCTCTGTTCTGGTCTGTAACTTCTTGTCTCTGTGTTTCCTACATGGCTCCAGAGAACATGGATTCATAACTCAGTCTGGGGAAGCCTATGGAACTCTTCTCCAAAAAAAAAAAATGTTTTTAAAGACATGAAATACATAGGATTAGAAAGGAAGCCAATCATATTGAGATACAAATTATCCAAATATTTTTCAAAAACAAAGTCCCAAGTCCTGGTTAACTATCCATGCCCTACAACTTGGAAGTTAGACATACTTCAGAGTCAGGGTTTGTACTGATTGCAACCGGAGAAGTCCAAGGACTTCCACAGCACTTTGAGACAGCAAGAGATACCTAGCAATAAGGTCAAGGGGAATGAGGATTAGGGGGAAAAGTCATTGGACTTGCTGGACTGGAAGTCAGTAATGTCCTTTGAGAAAAGTTTGTCAGAGATCTGAAGGGTTCACCTAATTGTGTAACTGAGTGAAACAAGAATGCAAAGGGAATGAAAGAAAGGGAGAGGATCTTGATCACTTCTGAGGGGGGAGAGAGAGACAGAGACAGAGAGAGAGGAGTTGAGGAAAATGGTCCCATGGTTTCAATCTTCTGAGTGTTTTAGGTGGTTAAGTCATTTTCTAGAAGTGTGGGTCATAGGGTATGGTTGAGGGCTTAAAGAATGAGGAAATGAGATAAAGAAATAACAAGGAGGGAATAGGAAGGCTGCTCAAACAGCTAGCTGAGATTATTTATATACATCAAATTTTGAGGGTTAAATCTGACTGATTTTATGAAACGCTCTAGCAAAACTCCACATCACTCCCTTCGGTGACAGGGTCTAACTTCCTTTGAATTAAGGAAGCAAAATGCACCTGGCTTTCAGCTATTTAAGCCATTTCATTCCAACCAATGCTCAAACCACGCCTGCCTCCATGGACCAACTCATTCATTCAATTACTCAACAACAAACACAGGCCATTGCTGTGAACACAATACTGAGGTAGGCGCTGCGATAAACCCAGTTCCACCTTCACATACAAACAACCAGCAGCACGTGGTTCTTTGGCATGAGTAGGGATGTGAGCCTTAAAAACAAAAATAAAATCAATAATAATTTTATATTTAACTTTAAACAACAAAATCAAATAAATACGCACTTATGACTACATGTCAAAATCAATGCATACAACTTACTAGTTACTGCCTCTATATCCTACCCTCTGGTCAGCCATTTCTTTATCTGTATAGACATTTTTCTTTTTCCATTGTTACAGTCGGTGTATGTGCTGTCTAGCACCTGCCCTTCTCAACATTCTCCAATTTGACTGCCTGCTCTGTCATGTGGTTTACAGGACAAGTTTCTGACTTACCTGTATTCTGTTATCTACAGTCCAAGTGAAAGGTTTGGGGGAGGGCAGCACATAAAATGAAGTTGAAAAAAAAGGACACACACACACACACGTGTAAAACATAGCCTATGAGCCACCCTAAGAATTATTTCTAGGATACTTTCAATTGGGTTGAGGGGAAAGCAGGAAGGAGAAGATATATGGAATAGGAATCAGAAAATATAATTAAAGGAAATTTGGAATATAAAAGTTGAATCCAAATAATAGAACTGAAGATAATTACTAAGAGAGGAGTACCAAAATATAGAGGTTGCTATAGTTCAGTTGTGTATACAACTCTTCAAGACCCCATGGACTACACACAGCATGCCAATACTGTCCAAGAGGTTTTCTTGGCAAACATACTGGAATGGTTTGCCATTTCCTTCTTCAGGAGATTAACAGAGGGTAAGTGACTTGCCCAAGGTCACACAGCTGGTGAGTGTCTAAGGCTGGATTTGAACTTAGGTCTTTCTGATTCTAGGACTCATGCTCTATCCTCTGAACCACCTACCTGTTTCCTCATAGAAAATAAATACATAATTAAGGAACTTTCCGTTACAAATCTAGTTTGTCATTTTCTAATCTACAAATAGTTAAATGTTCTATACGACAGAAGTGTCCTACATTTTTTATCATATATCTCCATCAGTAAAATATGTGTACACACATATGTACTGTGACACTGCACAAGTCACATAGCCATATGCCATGCTTTCTTCGATGGAAAAAAAGCCACACTTTTTTTTTGAAAAATGACTTCTGTGAAGCATTTTGTTTTTTAAAGTAATATTTTTATAGTAAAATTTTTAGTATTTTATGGCAATATTTTAGTAAATATAGTAAAATTGTTATATAATATATCCCCCTAATTAGACATAAAAACAAATTTTAACATGAGTTCTTTTTTTAAAAAAGTTTTGAGTTCCAAATTCTATCCCTCCCTCCCCCTTGCCCCTTCCCTGAGATGATAAACAATCAGAGATATGTTATACATGTGCAATCATGTAAAACATATTCATTTTAATTATTTTGTGCAAGAGAAAGGAAGGACGGGAGGAAGGAAGGAAGGAAGGAAGGAAGGAAGGAAGGAAGGAAGGAAGGAAGGAAAGGGAAACAGCATGCTTCACTCTACTCAGACAACATCAGCTCTCTCTCTCTCTCTTTCTCTCTCTGGTGGATAGCGTCTTTCATCATGGGTCCTTTGGGATTGTCTTGGATCACTGTATTGTTGAGAATAGCTAAGTCAGTCACAGTTCTTCATTGTACAATGTTGCTGTTATTATGTACGATGTTCTCCTGGTTCTGTTCACTTCACTTTATATCAGTTCGTGTAAGTTTTTCCAAATTTTTCTGAAATTGTCCTGTCATGTCTCATCGCACAATAATATTCCATTACAATCACATACCACAACTTGTTTGGCCAATCCCCAATTGATGAATATCCCTTCAATTTCCAATTCTTTGCCTCTGTGAAGCACTTTGATTTAATATTACATATTAAATGATGTTTTCATCTTCTTCCAGGTCACTGTCCACTATTATAAAATTTTGCATAATGATTTATCTTTTGGTTAATGTCTTTGAGCTTTTTTCTATAATGTCAATCTATTCCATAAAAGACTTGCATTTCATTCTAAACTTAAAAAAAATTCTCCAAATTTGTGACTGAAAATGACTAGAATTAATAAGAACCAAAACTGGCTGGAGGGGGAAAGAGGGAGAGTTAACTGTGAATTCTTACAGGTTTTACCATGGATAGATTCCACATATTTTTAAAGCTGAAAAAGAGTTTCTAGTCTTCATTTTACAGGAAATTGAGGGGCAAAGAGTGAAATGGTTTGGGTCCAAGATCAGCCAGAATTAATGGGACTCAGACCCTGACTTACAACCTTAAAGTCCAATGTTCTTTCCATTACACTACACTGCCTCTCAAAATACCATCTTCATCTGAGCTGGGCTGTGTTCAGTATGACTCTATGTGCTGAAGGTTTTGCTTCTGTGGAAAAGAGTGATGGACTTGGGAGTACAGAGAGATACAAGTTTAAATGCCATCTCCTCTGCTTACTCCTGGTGTTAAGGCCAATCAACTTATCTATGGGCTTCTATTTCATCACCTATAAAACTTCACCAATTTTTAAATATAAAAATAATGGTTTGTAAAACTGTTTTACACATATTATTGTTTATGTAAATATATAAATGTGTCATTATGATATAAATGTGTCATCATCATTTCCATCAATCATTTTTATATGACAAAAACAACAGCTCTGTGAAGTAGAGCATGGAGGGAACTTATTAGTAATTTAATCAAACCCTCCCACTAAATATAGGAATTCTTTCTACAGTTGCCCTGACAGATAGCTATAGTTTCCATTTGAATACTTTTGGTGACAACGAATTTGCTACCTAATGAGGTAATCTCTTGTAATAGTGTCTAGCTTTGATTGTAGAAATTTCTTATGGTGAAATCCCACTGACCTCCTTTCCATCTTTATATGTCTGTTCTAGTTCGTTCTTAGGAAGCAGCACCGAACAGTGTGCTATTATTTACAATAAATAGTCCTTAAAATGTGTGTTTTTCTTAGCCTTTTTTAGGCCAGCAAGTACCATTTCTTTTAGTCATTCTTTATAAAGCAGCTTCCAGAATTTTTCCCATCCTAATTTCTCACTTGGAGACACAGTTCGATCAACTCTTCTTGTTAAATGTGGCAACCAGAACTGGACACAATATGCTAGAAGTGATGTGACTAATGAAGTTTCTCTGGAAGCACTATTCCATGCCTGGCAAGTATCATTCAAACAAATACACACGCACACGCGTGTGTGTATGGTGTATTATGAAAAGTATATATGTCTACACATACACGTACACACACACACACACACACACACACACACACACACACACACACACA
>NW_027187296.1:1183829-1186758 GCF_028583685.1 Petaurus breviceps papuanus | reverse complement strand
CACACACACACACACACACACACACACACACACACACACACACACACCCCTGTGCCAAATTCCTAAAACTGAAATCTTTTTTTTAGGAAGGAAAGAAGGGAGGGAGGGAAGGAAGAAAAGATTAATAAGTACTATGCACTAAGTGCTGTTCTAGGCTAGGCACTTTATACATACTATTTCAACTGATCCTCACAATTACCTTGGGAGGTAGGTACTATTATCACCCCCATTTTACAGTTGTGGATACTAAGGCAAAAAAGGTTAAGTGACTTGCCCAGAGTCACACAACTAATATGCTAATTGTCTGAGTCTGGATTTGAACCTGATTACAGGCTCAACACACAATTTTCCCCTGCAAATAATGGGTAGCACTTAGTGGAAGGTAAAAACTACTGCTGGCATTTGGGTGCCTTTGACTTCTGAAAGGTTAATTTGTTTTTTGCTAGATTGAAGTCCTACTAAGATCCCTCCATGGTCAAAGATCCTTTGAATTAATATTATTTATATATTTTGATATAGCCTATACAGTAGGCAAGTAAATTTCTGTTGAATTATCGAATACCTTAAGGCATAATAATATTGTTTAATATTATTGTATTATTAAATAAAATTAAATATCATAAATGCTAATAAATATGAAGTAATATTAAGCAACAACTATGTATAATCTAAGTAATTAACAAATGGAAAACACTAGTTATGTCCCTATCCTGACTTGCTGTAGAATTTCTTAAAACAGAAAGTACATAATAACACTACAAGAATTTTACTCCAACCTACCTTCAAGCAGGCTAGGCTGTGCCACTTAAGTCATACCTGTTTTTATAATACCAAAAATGGTATTCCTTGGCCAATAACCATTTAGTAATGATAATAAGAGTAGTAGCAGCAATTTAAATACTAAAATATTAACCCATTTACCACCTGTAAAAAAAAAAAATTAGTCATTTTGGTAGAGTGGACACTAGCTACATGACCCTGAACAAATCATTTAACCTATCTAGCTCAGTCGCCTCATCTGTAAAATGGAGATTATAATAGCATATACTTCACATGGCTGTTGTGAGGACCAAATAAAAAAAAATAATTGTAAAACTTTGCAAGCCTTAGAGTACAGTATTTAATAATATTATTATTTTTAGAGGGCCTAACTACACAGTAGAGAAATGCTGATTTTAAAACATTCAGTTTAGACAATAAGTACAAATTCTCTTAGAGAACTTAACTGAATGCAACAAGAATAAAGCCATGAAGGCAATATCCCTCCTAACACATTCCTTCACTACTATTACTTTCATTAAGCGGACTAATACTGACAGAAAAATCAAGGCCTATAACCTTCAGTGGGAAAAACAGGGCAGAAGCTGTATCATCCATAACCTCTCATTGAAAGGCTCTTTCTCCCTCACGAAGAAAGTGAAAGGAGAGGATTAATACCAACAGCTAGCTTCACTCTCAGTTCAACAAATATTTAATAAGGTCCTCCTACCTTCAAAGTGCTCCAAGATAAAGATGACAAACCTTCCCAGATCACAACACTGACAGGTTACCTTCATGGAGAGGCTGGTTGGGAGCTCATAATAAACAGTCCCTAAGAGAAGGGAAAAGGAAGGGAATGGCCCATCCCAAAAGACTCAGTGCAATTTTAAGTCAAGACTTTGGGGGCATTCTGTATAAGAATCCAGAATAAAAGCTACCAAACAGCAAATTTAGATACGAGGTAAGTGGGAAAAAAAGACTTTTACAATGTCAGGGTGGGAGAAAAAGTGCTGGACTTTGGGGAAAAAAGTGAAGAAGAGTCATAATAATGTTGCTAAGTAAGATTCCATAATAGCTACTAACCCCTAAATGTGAAAAGATGAAGTAATTCAAAGACTGACAGATAGGAATAAATCCAAACAAACCCATATAAACCCAAGAATATTTTAGGGGGCAGAGGAAAGTGCTTTAAGATATGAAGTGCTGGGAAAGAGGTATGATAACAGAGAAACACCCAGGGCAAGCCAGTAAAACAAAGAGATTAAGCTTCAGGATTGAACCACTTTACAGAAGCATTCTCAGAGGACTTAGAGCTGGAAGAGACTTTGAGTCAGTCCGTCTAAATCCTTCTTTTGACAAATGAGGAAACTATGACCCAAAGAGATTTAGTGACCTGCCCAAGGTCACAGAACTGCTAAGAAGCCAAGCCAGAATTTGAACCCTGCAGCTTTGACTTGGAATCCATTTCTCTTTCCTCTCATTCATGCTGCCTTCTCCTTTGTAAAAACATGGAAAGAAAAAAATAAACAAGTTCCTCTGGCAAGAGGGCTAAGCAATTGAGGAAAGGGAGGAATTATATAAAGTCAGGTCTGTCAGCAATCACAGTAGTTTAATGTATACTCACTAGACATTTTCCAGAATTGGAGACCAGTTTTATCATGTCTAGGCCAAAAAACAACAGAGAGTAAAGCTGGCTCCCCTCACTTAGTATGAAGTGGTCCCATGTATTCAAATTTACACTATCTAAAGTTGTAATTATGTAAAATGCGGTATGTATTTCTACAAGCTATCTTATCACCAGGAGATTTTAATCTAGACCAACACTACTACAAAGTTCTTGGCTAAAAAAAAAATCAATGATTTTTAAATGACCAGAGTCACCTGAATCTATAAAAATCAGATAAGAGCGATCCTAATAAGTTACTTGTTGTGGTCTACTATCCAGATCAAAGTAAGCTTCCGATATCTGTGAATTGTCTATCTGAAGTGAGGAAATTACAACAATGTGGGGTATTTACAAGATTCTGATCGTTGGATAAAGTTTTCATTCTATTGAGCTGTCTTCCTTTATTGACTTGGCCTAAAGGTTAACTGGCCTGTTTGCAGACAGACAGAAAGACAAAGACACACACACACACACACACACACACACACACACACACACACACAC
>NW_027187296.1:1169600-1183819 GCF_028583685.1 Petaurus breviceps papuanus | reverse complement strand
ACACACACACACACACACACACACACACACACACACACACACACACTTTCACTAAACTGCCACATTTTATTCCCCATGTCACATCGGTACTTACCAATTGCAGTCAGAGAACAGAATTTTCACAATACAGACTTAAAAGGTCACTGGCTAACCAGCAGGGTTGTGAACACGTGACACGGGGGCTCTGAACAGCTCACAACTGGCCTGTGGACCTAAAACTTCTGACATTTCTAACTGTGTACTACTTTCCTTCTAAATGGTGTGACGTGCAAACCAGACAGACTCCTGACTCAGCACATACTGCCTGAAAGGAGGCAGCAAGCAAGCAAATGTTGCTTTCCCAGGACTCCAAATGAGAAAAAGGACTGAACTTTACTTAATTAAAAACAGATAGCAGAGCAGTCACATTTTGAGCTTCCCTACGGGGAAGGGAAGGGAATGAGTAAGCATTTGTATAGTACTGTGCTAAGTGATTTACCAACATGATTTCATTTAATCCTCAAAACCACCCTGTGAGGTAGATGCTATTATCATCCCCATTTTGCAACTGAAGAAACTGTCACAAAGAAGTTAGGAGACTTATTCAGGGTCACACAGCTAGTGAGTTAACTGGGGGCTGAATCTGAACCCTATCTTCCTGACACTGGGTGCCTTAACCACTACCTGCCCTATATGGAGTTCGGTAGTCAAGGGGAAATTCATAGAAATAGAAAATGTTTAAACTGGTACAGTCTGCAAAAGATTACCTAGCTCTAATCCTTTTGTTTTAAGAATGAAGAAAGAGACTGAATGGTTTGCCCAGGGTGAAAGCCATCTTTTTCTCTAGACCAAAATTTTTTGTTTCTGCTACTTTCCCCTTAGGTTTGGGGCTCTCTCTGTCTCGCTCTGAGTCTCTCTTTCCTGCCTCCCCCTCTATTACTAACTTCAGATGTAGCTGGGACTGAAAGGACCTCACAGAGATTCTCTGGGATAAGCCTGCTCTCTGGCCCCTTCTGGCAGACTGGGGCCCTGAGCATCCCTAGCAGGACCGGCTGGCCCATGATCTAGTTAATGACCATAGAAAACTGGAAGCTAAAAACCACTAAGTAATAGCAAACCTATGTCTAAATAGAGACAGTATGACTTCAATTCCCCTAAGAAGGGCCTGCATACGTAACCTATGCAAAGTATACATAAAAGTATGTGGCATGTTCTTCTATGGTCTTCCTACTTCACAAAGTTGAAGGCAATTCTAGAGAAAACCTTAAAGGGGACTGCTCTACAGCCCTCACTCCCACTGGGGACACCAGATGTGGGGGAAAGAAGGTAAGCTTGAGGGGGTGGAGCTACTGGAAGAATAAATTAACGTATGCTGATTAGATCAAGCCTTCTAGAGCCAGAGGACCCACAAGAGTGTTCCCTGCAGTCAGAAAGGCTCCAGAGGGAGGAATCAAATCCGGAAAGACCAGGTGACTAGGGATAAAAGAAGGGAGTGGGAGGAGGGTGTGGAAAAGGGCAAGACACTATCTGGAAACTCCAAGGTGGAAGGAAGAAAGAAAGTCTTATTCACCAAACCAAAGCTTTGGCAGCTAGCTGGACACGCTGGGTGGTCTGCCCTATGCTTTCCTCATCCTGAGAGGTTGGGCTGCCCAAATACTGGCACAAGTGTAGATGGTTCTGTGGAAAACCCCAATTACTCAGCAACTTTAGGTTTTCATCTTTTATAGCTTAAACAACCAAGCATCATTTGCAAGTATCAGAACAGTCTATGCAGATGGAAGAAGGGGAATACACAGTCCTGTCAAAATGTACCCTAAGTTAAAGAAACAATACTACTTGTTTAGCAGCAAGAGAAAATGAAAAGTTGAAGAAACTAAAAATGTAATCAATACCAAAAAAAAGGAAAAGAGAGTAATTAATAGTTGGAAAATAAAGGCATCCATTCTCATCATTTCAGAAGACTAAGGATGAAGTGTATAGCCCTATTTCTTGGCAGTGAGGTGATGGGCTAGATGTGATGAACGAGACACCTTTTCATACATGGTCAATGTAATGATATGTTCTATTCAACTATACTTATTTGTCATGTGAGGTCTTTTATTTGGGGGAAGGAAAAATCAGTTTGCATAGTACAGAAATGAAGGGAAAAATCAACAAAATTTTTTTGAAATACACAGGAAAAAAAGAATTTCGGAAAAAGCCTAAATAGGTGTTTTTTTCTTTACTAAAAAGTTAAATTTAACATATACTTAAAAAAAAAAACCTAAAAGAAAAACCATGTGGCAGTTCACAGTTGCATATACAATTCTCTTTTTTGTTCTTTCTATGCTGAAATGTTCAGGTTTGTTGACAATAGTTCATTTAAAAAAAGAAAAGAAAAGAATTAAAAACCTGAAATGTAGATGAAGAGTACTGGACTTGGCAAGAGGCCTGGATTCAAATCCCACCTCTGATATTTACTGACCATGTGACTAGAGCAAGTTACCTACCTACCTGTTGGTAAGTTTCAGTATCCTCACCTCTAAAATGGGGATAATAATATTTGTAGAACTAAATTCAGAGCTGCGGTTCAAATGAGAAAATATATGTAATATATAAAGTGCTCCAAGTGTTTTGTAAACTTTATAAAGTGCTATATAAATGTCAGCTATTATTAGCAACATTACTATTATTAGGTAGCAGAGACAACATACAAATATATACAAAGTAAACTATATTACAGGACAAATAGGAGATAATCAGCTGGGGGGGAGGGCAGGTACTAAAAATTAAGCAGATTTGGAGAAGGTTTCCCAAAAAAAGGTGAGATTTATTATCATTAAAGGAAGCCAGGCAAGTCAGTAGTCAGCAAAGAAGGAAGGGCATTCCAAGCATGAGGGAGATCCAGAGAAAATGCCCAGAGCCAAGAGATGAAGTGTCTCATTTAGTGGAACAGCTGGGAGGCCAGTGACACCAGCCTGAAGAGTTTGTGGTAGGGAGTAAGGTGAAAGAATACTGGAAAGGTAGGAGAGGCCTAAGTTATAAAGAATCTGAATGTTAAACAGAGGATTCTGTCCTTGCTCCAGGGGGCAATAGGCAGGAAGGGGTGCTGGGGGGGAGTGGGACTGACATATTGGATTCAGGAATAAGAGAGGGAGGAATCCAAGAAGACTCCTACTCCTAGATTACTAGCCTGAGGGGCTGGGAGGATGGTATAGCCCTCTACAGCAACAGGGAAGGTTGGGAGAAAGGGAGGAAAGGGGGAAAGATGGTGAGTTCCGTTTTAGACATAATGAGTATATGGTGTCTTATTACAATCCAGTTTGAGACATCTGAAAGGCATTTGGAGAGGTTAGATTGGAGGCTGGAAGAGAGTTAGGGGCTCCCAGAGTTGGAACTGCCTTCTGCCTCCTGGTATCCCCAACACTTAGCATGGTGCCTGGCACATGGTAAATACTGGAAAAAATATTTTGATTGACTGGCATTAAAATCAGGAGGTAAAAAAATTCAAAAAGTTGTGGTTTTTTTTTTCTTTCTAAGAATTTAGACCAACATAATCAGTTTTTATCAGGTGTGGAGGAGAGAACTGGGAATCCAAGTTGGCATTTAATAAATATTCCAACAATGATCAAGGAATTAAACACAAGTTATGTACTTCAGTGATTCTGTTTTGCAGTGTGGGTTGGGTTTTTTGTTTTGTTTTGTTTTAAGGGAGGTTAAGATCCTTTAAGGAATAATGCTGTATTTCCTACCAGGGCATCTACTCAATTTAAGCCCCCCTGATAGGTGGTTAAAGGAGTAGTATATAAGTGAAAGTCTTGAACGGAAAGAAAAATAATCCCTCCATAACAGGTGTGGCAACGACTTCCAAACTAAGCCCACATGAGATACCATGGCTTAGGGGGATAGGAGACAGACTGCCAAAGGATGGTTGACTTTGGGGTATAGAGAGGTGAGAAAGTGCACACCACTGAGAGTACAGGAATGACTCCAAAGCAAACCAAAGTACCGAGGGCATCCACAGTGACTGCCAAGACCTTTGTGGGTCCTGGACTTCTCCTCCTAAGGTAAAGGGAGTATCAGCTCTGAAGCCTAACCAAGAGAAGTAACCTGAGCTCTGGAGAGTGGCCCAGGGTGCGCTGCATGACGATGGGAAATCCTGCTGCCACAGAGACACTGTCCCTGGCGGGGTTTGGGCCTATCCTTTTTAAACAAAGAAACACTGTCATTCAAACCACCGACCAAAGAGAGCCATTCAGTGAGTAGCTGCTAAGGTATTAAGTTCAGATGTACTTGAGAAAGACAGATGCTCCTCAGAGAAAATATACATCGAATAACCTCCTGAAAACGCAATCAGAGAATTGGGTTTATTTTTTATGCAATAATAGTCATTTAGGTGCCTCTAAAGCCCATTTGGTCACCACTTGTGGCACAGATCTCACCTCTATCATCACCACATGGGGGAGGAGAGGGACTGAAAGCACCTTCATTGATACACGAGACTCCTGCAACCAACACAGATCATGGCACCTCTTCTCCAACTGAGGACGGTCTTTACAGCTGCCTAAAACTCAGGGTCACATAGTGCGGAGGTATCACGGGGCAGGCCTTGAATCCAGATCTTCCAACCTTTGAGACCAGTTCTCTATCTACAATGTGTCAGTAGTTCTCAGATCCTCGAAGATCCCCAGGACCCATTATACATAACTGGAGCCTCTGGCCTCAGTCAAAAGCTGGGACTTCCTGGTCTGTGTCCTAACCTGCTGGGTTAGCTGTTTCCTCACTACACTCTGGGGAATGGAAGCTAAACCAGAGATAGAGATTCCCCCCTAAGGTTCCATTGTTTATCCTACTAAAATAAATGGGACATGAAGAAGAAGGGGAAGGAGAGGGAGAAAAAAGACAAGGTCAAAACTATTCTCATAATAATACTACGATGTTATTTGCCTATTACAATATTCGTCCCTCTCCCAACTACATAACTATGAGACCAGATTTTCTTCATATACCTGAAAAACAAAATACTGCAACAAATGAATGCTGAAGCAAATACAAGGATCCAAATGTCTTCTATCAAGCTAGACAGACATGAAAGAAATTTGCAAAAATAAGTGAAACACTGACACTCTTCTCATTATTTTTTTTGTTTTGGACAATATTTTGATTTAAAATATTACTGATCAACATGAAATGGGTTTATTATTTTTAAATGAATTAATGGTTATTTTAACAATTTCTTGGTTTTCATTTCTAATATAGTAAATATTAATAGAACTCATATAAACAGTATGGAGGGGTCCCTATAAGCCAAACAGACCTTTAAAGTATAGAAACTGTCTTCCTCACAACAGTTTCATTAAGTAAATAGTTCAAGCATTGTTCTTCTATTTTACAGATGAAGAAACCAAGGCTCACTGACTCATCCATGGTCACAAAGCAAATAAGTGTTAAGAGGTATGATTTGAATCCGGGTCTCAAATTTAAATCTAGAGGCCTTTCCATCATGTATTGCTGCCTGTCAAAACAGAATCATAAATCTCAAGCTTAGAAGGAACTGCAGGAAGTTATTTAGTCCAACTCATAGCTGAGCAAGAGTGCCTCCTACAATACAACCAATGGTCACCAAGCTTCTACTTGAAACCATCAATGATGAGGAATTAACTCAATAAACTTAATTGAATTGAAAATCAGCGATTTTTCTTACTATTGAGCTAAGTGCTGCTTTTCTAAAACATCCTCCCATTACTTCTTTTTCTGCCCTATAGGACCACACTGTACTTATTTCAGCAGGCTACTCGGGGCCATAAAAAAGGGAGTTTTACAAAAGAGTAATATTCTTTAAAACCTTAGAGCTACATCAAAGCTGGAAACTCCCAAAGAGAGATAACTCATAACTAATTCACAGCCACCACCCCTCTTAATAAGCAGCTTTACAATCTAGGACTCATGTACCAAACCACTCTGCCCACATAACAGACGTGTATAAGATGATATATGAATTTCAGATTTCATCTCCTATACAATGATACAGAGAAAGCTGAAAGAAGGCACATACTTCTAACAAAACTCTCTGCCATTTCCAAAACTTTCTCTGCCTTCCCAAATTGTTTTTATAAAATTACAGAGCTATTTAGAACTCCTGGATTAGGGTTCAGATGTATACATCCTTTCCTAATAAAACTACTGCATAAATCAACAGACGAAGGGAATTGTGAAACAAAATCTCATTTAGACAATGGCAAAATAATACCATAACATGCCCAGAAAACAGACCAAAGTAAGATAAACCGAACAGAAATGGGACACAATGTTAAGAAATTACAAGAGAGAACAGATATTTTCATTCTCCCGGACTTACTAACATAGCCTGACTCTGGTTATTTTGAAACTGCCCAATGAATCCTCACTTCTCAGAGTCCTCTAAAATTAAGGCATTTTACAAGCATTATTTCAATGGAATTTAAATTGACAATCCAAGCCTAATCTACAATGTTGATAATATTCTCCAACTGTCCTCTGACAATTTATATGAAACATCTGTTTCTACAACACAAAGCATGTTTTACAGTATAGTATTATACAATGATAATCTTCAAAACTTATATAGAGGGAACCTTTCAAAAGAAAAACATCATAGACCTTAATGCTGCTTAATATGGGTATATTCCCTAAAAATGAGAGGAGAAAAATGGGGGGTGTAGGGGGAGAGACAAAGAAATACTTTTTTGAAAGTAAGTAATTTTCTAATGCACACTTTACTGGTCCATGAGTGTGAAAACATAATTTTTTAAAAGGTTCACTTTCCATATTAACACTTCAGAAGTGGAAAGGAAGTGTCTCTTTTATATTTCTGGGACAGTAAAAAATCACCCTGGTCAGTTTCATTTTCTAGTCATCACATATTACTATAATACTAATTCAGGTTTGTGACTGCTGTAAATGCTGGCATAATCACCTAACAACAGCCCTTCAGCAATGCTATAATTAATACCCTGGAGGGCGGCCATCTCCCCTCACATTTTGCCATCCCTCCTCTTTCCATCCCTTCCATAGCTAGGCGGTACACAGTGGACAGAATGCTGCCAATCAGGAAGATCTGAATTCTGCTTGTAAGGATCTGAAACCTCAGACTTGAGGTAAATGTAAACTTAGTGAGTGAAGTGGGAGGCAGAGAGTAGGCACATTCTGATGGAGCTTATAGCCCCGACTGTTTCATCTGACCCTAGCTATGGTATCTCTGCACTTAAGCATTTAAAAAACAAACCAAAAAATCCTACTATAATGAAGTTTTTCTACATTTATTTACAGCAATGTTTATATATTTACATAATTTTTAGGATTATCTGAACAGTCTATGAAAATTGTTATCCAAGTCAGTAACCATTTACAAATTACTTACCTCCACAGATTACAGCTCTAGTCCTTTGTTTATATATGCAAATAAAACTACTGACTTGCTACTTGTTTTCTACAGTGGAGATTCTCTCAGGACCCCTCCATTCTCTCTCCCACTTTACCTAGTGACCAATTCAACATTTATTTGAAAGTCTGTAAGGAGTCTGTGGCCACAAAGTAAAAAGGGTTTAGTAACTAGTCAGTAATGAGATTTTCTCTTTGACATCAGCCTCATTAATACCCATTTCTAGAACGAATCTCTTAATGAAGTCAGTGAACAAATATTTATTATGTACCAGTGTGCTTAGTACCAGGAGACTTCAACTATCATCTCTATATGTCCTAAATCAATCCCAACCTCCTACTCCTACTCTGTGTGTCTAATGGACACTTCCAAAGGGGATGTCCCACCATCACATTAAATTTGGTTAGGCCAAAATCAAATTCACTATCCCCTTCATCAAACTAGCTCCCCCTTCTGACCTCCCTAAGGATAAAGCAATGGCACCCACATTCTCCTAGTCCTTCAGGCTCAAAACTCAGTGTTCTTTGACTTCTCTCATTCACTTCCTCAAGCAAATCAGTCAGCAAGAAAAATCATGTGGGTCTTAAAAATGGCTCCCTAATTTGATCCTTCATTTTCATTCCCAAAGCTGCCACCAGATGTGTTCTGGTAGACAGTTAATAATCAGATTGCCAAACAAAAAAAAGTACAAAGGAAACACTTTTAAGTTTAATCTAGCATTATTAACATTTTCTCCATCATTTTCTTAAACATAGGCAAGAGATATGTGTCTGCCCGAAAACTCCCAAATGCCACCCAAACCTGATTAAAATGTAACTGGGTAATATTTTACAAAAAGAAATTAAAATACAACAAAAGTTGGATAACATTACATTTTAAAACTAAATCAATATATGGGCGACAGGGATCCTTAAGTACAGATCAGTGCCCCTCTTTTATTTGATTGTTGACACCAATGATCTACAACCACCAATAAAACAATAAATCAAACTCCAATTTGTGGCTTATGGCAATTTACACTAAAACAAAACAAAACAAAACTTGTGTGGGGTGGTGATGGTGTTGTTTTCCAGAAAAAGTGCCTTAAAACTACCATGTTTCCCTGATAATAAGACCTATCCCGAAAATAAGCCCTCCCCTTACTGTGTAAGATTCCTCTAAAATAAGCCCTCCCCCGAAAATAAGCCCTATTGAGATTGCTACTGTAGTGAAGGTGATCCCCTGTGCTACACGCTACATTACGGTACCCTCTGTATGTACCGTCCCCCACCCCCCGTAAAACGCACACCACGCTCCAAGCTGCATCCAATCAGAGCTGCAGCAGTGAGCACGTCATCCTGTTCTTTATTGAATTCATTATTGAATAAAGGTACATTTTTTTGTTCACATTTACCGGTTTATTAAAATTGCTGTCAATGTTCATTAAAATAAGCCCTCCCCTGAAAATAAGCCCTCTGGTGTTTTTCTGTCCAAAAATTTAATAAGACAGTGTCTTATCATCGGGGAAACACAGTAACTATGCCTCCTCTATCTTTTACTTGGGAAGAATATTTTTGACCTTATAAGATTTTATATCTCCCTGAACCTGTTCTCCCTCCTTCCCTCCTGCACCCTGCCACCAAAATAATCTTCCCTAAAAGTCACTTTGAATAAGCCTTGCCCACCTCTCTCCCAAACTTTTAATAACTCTTGAGATGATGGTACAAGTTGGACCTGGACTCAGAAAGATATGAGTACAAATCCTGCTTCAGACATTTATTGTATTTATTGTGTGACAAATGAGCAGGTCATTAGGATATTCCACAGCTCCCATTTTCTCATGTCTATTATGAGGATAATAATAGCACCTCAGAGGGTTGTTATGAGAATCAGTGCAGGCAACATATGGAAAGAACTTCGCCAACCTTAACAAAATGTATATGCATATAAAAGTGCTATTACTTAATACTGATCATATAGCAATGTGTTCAGAGTAGTTAAATGAATTAAAGTTGAAAATAAAGGGCTGCCTTAAAAAAAAAAGTACAATTCTTAAGCAAACAAAAAAAATTTACAAACAGTAGGAACTCAAAACTCGTACCATTATATGAAAAATACATAAGAGCTAAAACATCCTGATCTCCTTCCCTACCCTAGATACGCAAAATACCTCCCACTGTCCTGATCCTATATCTCCTGTGCATTTTTCATGTGTTACTTTGTATCACAATTGTTTTTATGATATATCCCAGTTATAGTTTGAGCATAGAGATCCAGTCTTATCTAAGCTTTGTATCTCCACTAGAGCCCAGCACAATACTCTGCACACAGCAGGCATTTAATAATTATTTTTGATCCGCTTTGCTATATATACACCGACATTTTTTTGTGAAGCTCCCATGTTGCCACTGCAGCTGCATGATTTAAATCACAGCAGGCAGACTCAGTTGATGGCTCATGCCCTGAAACCTTAGTACACCAGGAGATGTTTCAACACCTACAAGATAAATGAACTACAGGGGCTACATTTGTCCTCAGTCACACCAGCCAACCACAGCAATGATCTCCAATAAAATCCTGGTTAATAAAGTCCAGTTAACAGTTCTTGCGAAGTACCTACTATATGCCCAGAATGCCATTAAGTTCTGTGGAAGATACAAAACCTTCTAGGGAGCTATACATACATTCATTTAGCCAACAAACATTCATTGAATATCTGCTACCTGACACTATGTTACATGACCCCAAAGAAAATACAATGTCATACTAGATTTATAAGCAAAATGAGAATGCATGGTTCAGATTATCAGAGCCATAGCAATTTAAAATTAATATTTACCTGTGGTTTACATATTATTTACATATCAGACTAGCTGTGCAATCATCGATTTCTTAGACCATTTTCAAGTTAAAACGGCAGCATTATTACTAATCAAAGCCTCCGGTAGCATGATGTTCATGTGTATTTTAGATACATACATGTATATGGAACATGCCGCTCCCTACAACTATACATATTCTTGTGATTTTAAAAATACTTGAAACTTTTTTTGCTTTTGCGTTTATATTTCACTAACACTAAAAGGTAGGGTTCGGTTTAATGGCAGTTAAAGCACAATTATAACAACTAGCAACATCCTTTAGGGGACCAGTGACTTAAAAGGAAGACAGAAATCCAAGTAAATACTTCTTTCAAAGGGGTGGAGGACCACAACACAGGGAAGGGGTCAAAATTACAGAAAAATATTCAACAGTTAATGATAAAAAGAAGGCAAATCCCAAGAACCTGTTTTCTCTGTCCCTTCATCAGACAAAGACAAGGGTTCGGGCAACTGCTCTTTGAAGACAAAAAAGGAAATACTTTACACACGATTTGGAACTTTCCTATCCAAAGATTATTATGGAGGCAAAAAGGCCAATCAAGTGAGCATTAAACACTAAAGTAAGACTATTATCTGTGGTTAAGCTAGCAGACTCTGATAAAAAGAATTACTCCTCTATCAACCCTCCCCCTTCAAAGCACAATGTGATAAGCAAATCTCCCCTTAGACTAGTCATCCATCTTGAGGGATTGCACAACAGTCCTTTAGAAGGCTGTACTTTCCTTGGGGTCATCAGTCATCAGTCACTGTCGGAAACAGAGTACCTGATAAGAGGAATCTTGCTCTATTCTGACATAATTCCTAGGTTTCTCATAAACTTGCTATTATCCCCAATTCGAACCGTTATTGTACAAAAAGGCTGGTCCCTCAGATACTAGACAACCATTTAATCAAAATCTCCTAAAGCCACAACAAGGCGTTTCAAGATTACAAATGGGACTAAAAAGTACCTATTTCTTTGTCATTTTGACAACTAGAGACAAAGAATCAATTGACCCTGTTTGTCCATGTGCCTATCAACTTGGTGCTGGTCTGCTTTTTCTGACCATACTTGTGATTCTATCAGTATAAGGAGCTCCCTCCAATGAAAAACTCCCTCTACCAATAGAGATCAGAGTTGCTTGAGGCACTCACTGAGAGGCTGAATAACTTTTCCCAGGGTCATACTGACAAGTCAGTATGTTAGAAATGGGACTTGAACCCAGGTCACCTTCCTAACTCTGGGCCCTACTCTCTCTCTCTCCACCATGCCAAGCTATGACAAAATTCTGCTCATAAACACTGGTATCTTTAGCTATGTCAGTGGATTTCAAATGTTTCCTTACACTCATCTACCTACTCCCAGCCCGAGAGACCCCACAACTCCTCATTTGTGTGTCATGTTTCTCTCTCCTTGCCCCCTCCCCAGGCTAAATTTAAGAAATACTAACAAGGAGGTCTGTTATTCTGAAGTATATTGCCTTTTGCCTCATTCAGGACTTCTGGAGGAATACTACAGTGCCATTATTAATCTGTAACTTGAGTCCTAAAGCCCATTGGTGGAGCCCACCTCTCATGCAGGTGCAAGGTTCTGGGTACTGATCTCCACCAAAGAGGACAGAGTCCTACACCAATGGGTTTGCAGACTTGAGTTATAAGTAATTGGAACTTACTAACTGGGCAGACTTAAATGCTATTACAAAATTATAATGATCAAGCTTGACCCCAAAGAAGAGGAATCTTCCCTTGCTCCTTTGAAGACATCTAAGACTAAGGGTATGGAAACACTGCATTATCCACCAAATTAGTTTAATATGTTAATTAGTTTTCCTGAGCTTTTAATCCTCTTTTTATTCGTCAGTATAGGGGGTGGCTCTCTGGGAGTGTGGAAAGGGACATACTGGAAAATGTAGGTGTCAAGACAAATGGTAGCGCTAAAAGGCTTAAAAGAAAATACTGCCCTGAAATCAGATTTTATAAGATGGCAATCGAAGAGCAAAAAGGTCCTTCTCAATAAAGGTGCATCTAATTGATTCACACCCACTAATTTTGGAGGTGAGGTCATTTTGGGATAGAACAAGGACAAATGGCTGAAGAAAATACAGAGTAACAACTAACCAAGAATGTCGGCAAGTGATCCTTTTATCCAAATCTGTTTGAGCTCAGGAGAGTCTGCCATGTGGGGTGAGACCACTGGAGGGAGGGGAGGGAGGATCGGGAGGAGAGGACATGGGGGTGGGGTGAAACAAATGAACCAGAGAGAAAGGTGATCATGGAAAGGTCAATGAAAATCACAGAAGAAAATTATATATTTTTTTTAAAAGCAACTGGGGTTAAGTAACTTGCCCAAGGTTACACGGCCAGTTTTTTTGTGTGGGTGTTAAGTATCTGAGGCCAGAATCAAGTCCTTTCGACTCCAGGGCCTGGGCTGGCGCCGCCGTTACTCTCTGCCCCACATAGCTGCCCCCAGAAAATTATTTTTAAAAAGCAAAAGTTTCACTTTATTCTGAGGAATTTAAGCCCACCTTAGTATAGGTCTTGTTATCAGTTCCAATCTAAAATCTTGATCTTGAAGGGTATTCAAATGTTGGCTTTAAATGCATATTCAAACCCCAAGGAGAGCCCAGCCTTTTATGGAATGCCTCTCAAGGGCTTCAACTGTTCTATTCACGTTCCTGCTCCCTGAAAATTAAATCACAAGATCAGAGAACTACAGCTGGAAGGTCCCTCAAAGGTAAAGTGCATCTAGTTCAACCTTCTCCTTTTATACATAAAAACTAAAGCCCAGGGGCAGCTAGGTGGGTAGAGCACCTGCCCTGGAGTCAGAAGGACCTGAGTTCAAACTAAGCCTGAGACACTTAACACTTACTAGCCATGTGACCTTGGGCAAGTCACTTAACCCCAATTGCCCTGCCTTCCCCTCCTCCAAAAAAAGAAAGAAACTAAAGCCCAGGGAAGGGAGGTGTCTTGTCCAAAGTCACACAGGTAATCAGAGGCAGAGATGAACACTGCCTCTGACTTCAAAGTCAGCATTGTTTCCACTGTATACGGGTTGGACAGAGCATGAATACCTTCTGTTAAATACTTCGATCACGAAGTGTATTAATGGGCATCAAAAACTGAAATTTCAGAGTTGTCAAAAAACAAGCTTAACTGAAAGAATCAAACTTTTTGATAGCTGGGAATTAAGAACATAAAAACACTCATACAAAACACTAGCTAAGGATGGGTATCTCCAGGCCACATTCTAATAGCAGATGTCAGCATTTAGACTCAGTTACTTTTTTCAAAAGGTAAAAATAAAGGGAAGGTGACTGCTTTCACTTTAAAATGTTGATACCCATGTCCAATAGGCACAGGAAAATGTAAGAAAATTTTTAAACAATTCAGACATCTCAAATGATGTCTTACTATGAACAGCTGACATCTTATTTTTCCATCTGCTTTTATAACAGTCAATAAAAAACTCTAAGTGCAATCTAAATCTCCAAGAAAAAGCTTATGGGTCAAATGAAATAGAATAAGGGGGTATGAAAATGCGGGCCTAAAGTCCTAAAATTAAGGGCCTAAATTTAGCTCCCAAGTTACATGCACTTACTCGAAGTCCCACTAATTGTTATCAGCTACAGAGCCATCAGCTGGGTCAGCAAGAACAGTGAGTTCCTTTGAGCTCCTTTTTTTCCCTCCTATCTTCACAGTCAAAGGTGTTACCAAATCTGCTCAAATGTTTTTCCCTTTAGACATCTCTACTCTCTGCCATCCCCACTGCTCCAATTTTGAGGACACAGAGTGGTGGTGGGCTGGTTTGTTTGTTTCCAATGCATAATTTTCTCCCTGGCCTAGTATTCTATCTGCTAGCAGCAAAAAAAAAAAAAAAAAAAGTCATTTGAACCTTCCAGGAGGCGGAGTCATCCTATTAGCCATAAGTAAAAGCAAGAGTGCCAGAGTTTTCTTAACACCTTCAAACCTGCTAACAAATTGGACAGTAGGGTGGGGGGGGG
>NW_027187296.1:931144-1169500 GCF_028583685.1 Petaurus breviceps papuanus | reverse complement strand
GGGAAGGAGAGGAGTCCTAAATAACTGCCATGTAATTGCCTCCCTTTCCCCTTATTTTAACAAAAATATCTACTCAAAAAAGAGTAGGGGGAGAGAATAAGAATTAGAAGCAAATACACTTGCACTAGTTATAAATGTGAATAAAATAACTAGCTTATCAATAATGAAAAGAGTATTCCACTTGTAGTCAGAAGACCTGTATTCTTTCACCTCTGGGTTTCAGGGTCTTGATCTGCAAAAAGATAATTAATCAGAGCAGAGGTGAGAGTCACTAACCTCAGAGTCAGGAAATCTGAGTGTGAATCCTGCTTCAGATATCTAGTAGCCACGTGACCACAGGCAAGGCACAACAACCTTTCAGAGCCTAGGCTTCCTCATCTCTAAAATCCAGGGATTCAATTCAACAAGCATTTATCTTAATAAATAATTAAGATATACTGTCCTATCTATGTGCCAAGCACTGGGGTTCCCAAAACAACAGACAAAACAGTCGGTATCTTCAAGTGTTCCCATTGCACTGGGGAAGTTGCCATAGCTGCCTCCAGGTCTTATAATTGCTTTATTAGTTCTACTTTACCTACCTCACAGAAGTGCCAGGATCAAATGAGATTAGGTGAGAAAATGCTCTGAAAACTGTCAAAGGCAATATACAAAATAAAGGTGAAAATGAGTACTACTCAGGAGAATTAGTGAAAATCACCTTTCACTAACACTGGGTGCTAATTTGGCAGAGTTTTAAACTCATTTGCAAGCTGGTAGAGTTCTAACCCTACTTCCAAGTTACTTCAAATATTTGTGTCTTTGGTATGCCCAATATAATGGAAATATCTCTCTCTCTCTCTCTCACACACACTCACACACACACACAAACACACACTATGCAAAGTACAGTTCCTACCTTTAAGGATATTACACTCTCATTAGAATGATACTGACTCAACATAATTAGTGCAGACCAGCCTTAAAATGAGTCACAACAGAATAAAAAGAACTGAATCCAGAGGTTTACAATTTAACCTATTCCAAGAGACCCAGAGAATAGTTCTAGTGTAGCTTTCTGGAAATATAAAGCCCTCTAAATGGTGCTAGAACTTAAGGTGTTGATAAGTGAGAACAATAAGAATAAAGTTAAGAATTACCTGACATATTGGCTCTACCTACTGCCAAGACTTTAGAAGGGAAGTGAGAACAGAAGGGCTGTTTGAAAGTGTCTGTAAGAGATATGACTGAGCCCATTTCTGAAATGAGAATATAAAAGCCCTTTACTTTTCATCCTTTCTTCCCCCTTTCCAGTCCAGCTCTGCAAATCAAGCTCACAGCTGATCTAGCTGCCACTCACTAAGGAAAGAGTAGTAGTAGTAGTGGTGGTGGTGGTGGTGGTAGTAGTAGTAGTAGTAGTAGTAGCAGCAATACCGTAGTAGCGGTAGTAGCAGTAGTATTGGTGGTGGTGGCGGTAGCAGCAGCAGCAGCTAGCATTTCTATAGAGCTTTACATTTTGCAAAGTCCATTACAAATTTTTGTCTCATCTGATCCTCATAACAACCCTGGGTCCCCATTTTGTAGTTGAAAATACTGAGGCAGAGAGATTTTGTGGCTTGTTCAGGATCACACAGCTAGTAAGTGTCCTTGAAATATCTGAACTCAGGTCTTTCCCATTCCAGGTCCAATACTCTATCCATTGTGCCCCTTCTCTGCCATTTCAATTCTATAATTTATATTCAATCCAGTTAAAATTCAAAACCATTAAAAAATACTACTGGGTGCCTGACACTGTGCTAGGGATCCAGAAAGTAAATGGCACAAATCCTCGTTCTCTATAAACCTGCAATCAAGCTGGGGAAGCGTCTAACCAAACACTCAAGAACATAACAGAGGAACAAGATGGCATATAATTGAGGGCCAAATGAACTGGCACAGAGAACTTTAAGCAATTCTGAGGAGAGATCAATGAAGGCTGGAACAGACCATAAAGGACAAGCTTTGGAGTGGGGAACTTAAAAGGAGGGTAGGGATTTTGTGCAAAGGCCCAGAGAGTCTGCAGGACCAGCAGGGGAAGAGAGGAGAGGGAGAGGACAACGAGAAGACCAGTCAGGGCTGAAGCAGGCTGTCTTCATTGGGAAGCCAGGGAGATAAGGCTGGCAATGGAGACTGGAATCAGATTAGAGTTGACAGGAGCAGCAACAGGTACTCCCAGCTACAGTTTCAGAAGAGGAAAGTACACAATGTGAAGTTGGCTCACCTTGATGACCTACAAGTCATCACATACTCTCCTCAGGTTGCCAGATAAGTTTCCCTTTGAGTTCTCTAAGCAAA
The DNA here is from genome assembly GCF_028583685.1 of Petaurus breviceps papuanus. NCBI lineage: Eukaryota > Metazoa > Chordata > Mammalia > Diprotodontia > Petauridae > Petaurus > Petaurus breviceps. Next base: position 1,167,187 of record NW_027187296.1, on the reverse strand, counting down.
GGTTCAGGAAAAGCCTCCTTCTACCTGGGTATAAGAATGGATCGTGGGAGAGGAGCCAGCCCTTGCCAATACCTAGGGCTGGTGGGACAGGAGCTGTACCTAAGCTTTCCAGTCCCAGTTCATTTCTTAGCTTCTGAGTTGACCTTCATTGACATATAACAAAACATTTACTACTACTTAGTAGAAAAATAGTTGAGATAGAAGTTGATTAGGAGTTTCATTTCCACCAAAGCCTTGACAAGCAGAGTTGCACTAATCCCTAACAACACTAACTTTCTATCCAATTGGATTAGTTCTCATGGTTCCTCTATCAATCCCAGAAGAGATACATTCAATCTTGTTTCAAGGATCTTCTCTGTCCATTTTGTTTTGCTTTGAGGTTGTTAGGTTTGGGGTTTTGTTTTTGTTGGGGGGGGGGGGTATTGTTTGTGGGTTTTTTGCTAAGGTCTTAACTGAGGGACCTTTTGAGTGGTTTATCTAAGGTCACAAGTGACAGAGATGGGAGGTAGTACCAATCCACGTGAGTACATTCTGGACCACACTTCCTCTGTACTCTGCAGCAGTGGCCCAAGGCAGTGTTTCTCCCAACCGTTCATTAATCATCCTCATAAATGCACTGTACTTCTCCACAAGGTACTTAAGGAAAACTCACTAAACCAAATATTTATCATCCTCTGGATTTGTCACCTTCCTGAAGCTAGTTAACCAACTGGTCAAGCCAGTAAGACTACAATTAAAATGGATGTAATATTGCATGTGCATGCTAGCACCTTAATTTCCATTAAATAAGTATTTTTGTGCTTTTAGGCTCATGCAGGCTGTTCTAATAGCTAATTTGTTTATGCTAGCCCCTTATAGTCAGCTTCTCAAAAAAGAAAATTAAGTCCTAATTAAAGCTGATTCAAGATCCCAGAGGTTGTTCTTCTGGTATAGTCAAGTCACCAATGTTCTAAGTGGTTTGAAAAGATGTATGGGGGATAGAAATGTCCAATGAACTCTCCATGCTTCTCACACACCTGAGAATGGCTGGAATGTGTAGGCAGTGCAAATACTATACTTATTTTAAATTACAAACAAAACCTCACAGCTAGATACATATTCAACATCATCCCATAAATGACCTATTAATCTGTCTACCTTAGTTCCAAACCTCCAAATCCACCAGCCTTTTCTCCTCATCCTCTCTAGCTTTTACTCTTGACACCTTCCAGACTGCCTCAACAATTCCTTCTAACCTCTTCCCCTAAGTATCTCTTCAGTTTCACAAATCCAAACTAAAGTCCTACTGTTGTCTCATTACTTAATGCTCCAATAAGACTCATTCTGGAATTAACATGAGAAGTAATCTCAGTTTCAGATGGATTTGTAAGCAAGTACACAAGGAAGAAATTTCTGAAGAGTGTTGTCCAAACTTTCCAGGTGAATATGGCACCAAAACTGCAATAGATTTAATTCTTCTGGTCTGGTCTGTTTGCCAGATTCTTTTCCCTTGTTCTTCTCACATTATGTCATAGCATGTTCCAATAGAATGTAGCTCCTTGAGGGCAGAAACTGGTTTTGTAGTACAGTATTTAGCATGCAGAAAGTGATTTTAAAATGCCAGTTGAATGTACTAGTGCCCCTTTAAAACATCATGAAAGCTACAAACTCTTAGCTTCCCTAAACTATGGACTGCAAGGTATTTTGTTAGAATATATAATTTAATTTAATGTTAAAATATATAATCCTTCATAATCACATGGAGATCCTCAATCCAGAGAATCTCCCCATCTTTCTGAAGCACATTTTGGTGGTATTATTATCTTGGACACGCTGCTAACTCAAGCCTTAACTGACACCACCTCCCTTAGCCTCCTCTCCCTTCTGGTTGAAGGGCTGGAGTGTGGAGTATCAAACTCCTCCCAATGGCTTCCTGTATAGAGGGAAGAAACTGGACTTTTTGGTCCACTCAACTCTGCACCTGCTACTCTGCACTTGCTACTCTTTGTGGCTTCACCTCTGCAGAACAAAATGCCCCCGTGTCAAGGACCACCCCCACCCAGTTCCTTATCCCGCTGCTCACCACCTGCCTCCTTTTGGGTGTTGTCTACCTTTAGACTGTATGCTCCTAGACGGCAGAGACTATCATTTTATTAATCGTATCCCTAGCACTTACACAATACCTGGCACACAGTAGGTGCTTAATAAATATTTGTTTTTTGGCTTGGATTGGATTATTACTCTAATTTTTAGTGATAGTGAGATCATGCACTGTAGCGAATGGATGACTTGCCTAGATAATATAAAATGAGAAAGAAAATTCAGGTCTCTTGACAATAAATGCAGAGTTGGGCCAATTCAGCTAACTTTTCTTGAAGACCCCTTGATATGCACATGCCACAGGGAAGGCAGATTCTCAATGGCACCAGCTTTACTTTTGGAACATCCTTGTGACACAGTACCAGGATGTCAAACCTTGTCATTCTGCCCTCCTCCCAAGATGATTTAATAATGGGTATTTTGTAAAGCACCTTTCATCAAAGGCTCTCCCAGCATGTTTTATAAACACGGACCTACCATAGTTGTCTAATTACCATTCCCCAACAAAGAGGAGAAAACTGGGGCACAAATAAGTAGAGAAAAATTTCTTTCCCACAACCAGTGACCTCAGGACTTCTCTTTCACAAATGAGCACATCCTACTATTTTATTAAGGGAAGCAAAGCTGAAAATTTTTTCCCAGTGTTTTAAAAGCTGGGTGGTGGAGGGGAAAGCGGGGCTGGAGGCAGAGAACAGAGAAGTGAGATTCATTAAGAAGTGGACAGGAATTAATAGGCACCTAAGGGGAAAATACTGAACCTGAGGAGTTTGGACACCACATAAGACCCCTCCCTGTTGAATATGCAAATAGTATGCTATATATATCAGATGGCATTTCAGAAATCATTCTGGCTTTTTAGGTGTGGTCAAATTTCTGAGGTGTCCTAAAATGTAAATTGCCCATACATGGGATTAGACTGGAAGGCATTTTATATTCTCTACACATACTCTCTCTCACTCTCTCTCTCTCTCTGTCTCTCTCTGTCTCTCTCTCTGCTGGTAATGTCTCTTAAAATATTCTACTACAATACAGAAACAGAGACAATGTGTCATAGGGAATTATAGACTAGTCCTCTGAGCTAGGACATTAAGTGTCCAAAATTTTTGCAGTCCACAGGAATCGCACAAAAGGACTGGCAGAATCTGCTAACCCACTTGATAGCTGTGTTCAGAGTCTATTAATCTACAGCTGCCAATAAACCTTCATATTCCTTTTTGCTCAATGAGAACAGAAATCAGACCATCCATCTATATTGGAGGACCATGGTGATCTTACCATTACTCATCTCATACCTTGATATTTTTCCAGAAAGTTTCCAGAAAAATCAATGTCCCAAAGTAATTATCTAGTATACCCTTCTCTCCAAAAGGCATACGATTTAAACAGATGGCACATACTATATAAACATTAATACAGACATCAAGAAAATATCAACTCTATTCTAGCACAGTCCTTTGACTATTGCGCTCAGGCCAAGGTCGGTTTCCCTTCTCCTGCCCATTTCAAATAGACCAATATCAACAATATAACCTGAAATTGATTAAAATGTTTTTCTTTCTGGATAGGTGTCAAGAGAAGGACTAAATTCTCTTTTTAAAACTTTGAAATTGATCATGTGACATGGGAGACACTGGCACAAGACCACTCAGCATGGCATGCCTACATCAGAGAAGGGGCTGTGCTGTATGAGCAAAGCAGAATTGACAGTGCTCAAAAGAAACCCAAGATGTGCAAATTTTGAGAATCCACCCCAAATGTTCACATGGGTTATTTGTGCCCAATCTGTGATTGAGCATTCTGAGCTCGTATTGGTCTGATCAGCCACAGTCCTTTGGACTATTTTTAAAAAATATGTTTTAAAGTTTTAAAAGTAATTGTATTAAATTACTTGGGGAAGACCTTGCTATTAGACAAGAACTGCTGGGAAAACTAGGAAACAGTATGGCAGAAAAATCAGGTTAAGACCTAACGCTTAAACCACATGCCATAATAATTCAAGATGGATTATGAAACCTAAATAGTAAAGGTTACTACAAAAAAAAATATGAGAAGAGAACCAGCTGAGGTACATTTCACACATGTATAAGGGAGAGTTCTCAACAACAACAAAAATGGGTAATCACAAAAGATAATATAGATAATTTTGACTACATGAAATTGAAGCTTTTACATGAATAAAATTAATGTTGTCCAGATAGGAAGGGAAAATGTGGGCTGGAAAAAAACTATGCATAAAATATCTCTGATAAGGGTTTAATCTTCAAGAGACTAGAGTCATTCCCCAGTATATAAGTAGTCAAAGGATATGAACAATTAGTTCTCAAAAGATTTGCATACTATGAATAATCTTAGGGAAAGACTGCTCCAAATCACTTACAATTAGAGAAATACAAATCAAAATAACTCTTGAGTTGCCCAGAAATTGGGCAAAGAAGACAAAAGACATGAGTAGCGATACTGGAGGTGAAAAAAACCTCACCATTGTGTAATAATAGTGGCCAAACTTGGTCTTGGGAAGAAATGTCTCTCCCTCCCTTCTTTACAAAAATGAAGGTCTACAGATCAGCTGTGACACAATATATACATAAGACCAAGCTGATGTGTTAGTTAGCTTTACTAAACTGATTCCTCTTTCGTATTCTTTGTTAGAAAGGCTAGCTCTCTAGGTAGAGTAGGAGACAGTAGATAGATACTTTATCCAGTATAAAGCTTGCTTAGTCTACATTTGTTTGCATGCAGTCTCTCTTATCAGAGGGTAAACTCCCTGAGGGCAGGGGCTTGTCTTTGCCTCTTTTGTATCCCCAGTACTTAGCACAGTGAAGAACACACTTGAAGATTGATTGAAATGAAGGCAATGGAGATATGGAGATAAAAGATATCAATAAAAATTTACACCTTCCCCCAAAATGTTCAATACGCCAAAACAAAGTAACTTTGTATGGTATTTTTAAGTTTATTTTAGTATCTCCCTCATCTATTCTCTTATAATTCCTCTCTATGAAACTTGTTTTTTATTGACAAAGATTCCATATCTACCTATCCCTCTCTATGCTCTCCTGGAAAAGCTAACAATACACATTTGTTGATACAATCGTTTGAACATGGCTTAGTGTGCTTACAACAGCAGAATAAGATGTATTTTTCCATTCCCGAGACTCCAAGTTACACGTAACAGTGAACAAATACTACAGTCCAATAACTGTTCACACTCTTGGAGGAAAGGTTGCCATTCATCAGTCTATTACTATAAAGCTTAAATTCATTTGAAAAAGACCTGTGACCAAAACCTAGACTTCCAAATAAAACACTTCACACCATGAAAATCCTTCATTCTGTAAAATGCCTGTCTTAGTTTGTCTATTTCAAGAGATGACTGTAGAGTTCCTAGAATGTGGAGAAACAGCAAGTTCATAGGATCACAGATTTACAACAGGAGACTTTGGAGGTTATCAAATCCAACCTCCCAAGCCTCCTAAATTCAGTGACTGTCCCTTGGTCACAAAACTGGCAGTATCTAGGATAGGATTTGAACTCAAGTCTTCTTGAATCTGTCACTTATCCCTGGATTCACACACTATGCTCGATAACTTTAGTCTGATTTCTAAAATCAACATCTAACAGTATAAAGACAAAAATGGTAACAGCTACTATAATCAATAAGGAATAGAGAAGCATCGGATGGTGTAGCTTATGGTAGGCAAACATAAATATGGATGTGTGAAAAGTGTATGTTTTCATCCTAAATCCCCTATTATATTAATCTTCTTTTTGAAAAATCAACAGTCCATTCAGTAATTCATATCTGCATAACCACCACTCACAGACCTTCATGACTAAAACAGAAAGATAAATTTAACTAAATAAAAGAGACATGGAAGGTGAAAGAGGTCCAAAGCACTACCCCCCACCCCAGAAAAGTTCTCACCCTAGATGATCCCCAGCCAAGTCCTCATTGGCACTTCAGAATTATTCCTCCATTTTCAAGCACATCAAAATCATGGCAGTTTTTTTTTTATCATTATCATCATAAATTCCCCACAATTTAAGCCAGAAACAAATGGAAATGCTAAGAAAATCTAAGAAAACTCTAGCACCTGCATTTTGTTCTACAGGACCCTTTCCATTAACAAAAGATCATTCGTTTGTGAATGCAATCAATTAATATTTATTTTATCAACCACTGTCAGCCTAGGGGCACCATATTAATCATTCTGCCCAAACCTCCATACCCACTAGTGAAGATAATCATTAAGAAACAGAGCATCTAATTTATAGTCTGAAGATGGGGGTGAGATGGGGGGAGGAGCAGGGTTTGGAGAGAGACACAATGCTCAAATCATAAGTATTTCAAGTGAAGAAATGGAAAGAAAGGAAATATAGGAGGAAAATAGGGTGTGGAGTTTGAATACATAAAAAAAAATTTTTAACTATCTCTTTAATAGGAATCACTTGTTTAAATAAAAATTATAACCTTAACCAGCCCCTAAATCTGCTTGTGGCATTCTTCATTTAGTGGTTAACTTGCTACCACTAATTGAGAACAGAAGAAACTTCCTGTATCCTTTGTATTCAACTGGTTTGTCCTAAGTGTCAGACTTAAGATGCAAATGAGAAATTAATCAATAAAAAGCTAGGCTGATTTCCTTTATTTCAAGCCCACTGATTTTCTTTCTAAAACATTTAAGCAAAGCTTAAGCAAAATTTCTGATTTGTTAAATTCTGGGTTTTTTTTTTTTAACAAATTCTGTAACAAATCAAAAGGTGAGAATTATTATTAATGGTAGTGCTAATTACAGCTGGCAAACAGTAGCCAAACTCAGCAGGTGATACAGAAATACACATCAATTCAGCAACTCCTTTTGTTTATTTCTTTTCTTTTCTTGGGAAGGGGGAGGGAAGGGGAAAAGCGAAACAGAGTTATCTTTTATATACCATTTATTGCTAGAAAAGTCATTCCAAAAGATTTGACAGGGAAAGAAATGTTGGGTTACCCCAGCCTTGCACACTAAAAAAAAAATTTTCAAAAGCTCCTCAAAGAGTAAACCAGTATAAATACATACATACATAAATCCAGATGCAAGAATATGAACTAAAGTGATCCATTACAATACTTTCAACACTGATTTTTTTCTTAACTCACTAAACACTTTGTGAGAATCAAATCTGTTTAAAAAGAAGCATGCCCATATGACCACATCTAGCAGAAATCAAAGAATTAAAACCTCCTTTGTATATTCTGATCTCACATTCCGATTTGACTTTTTCCTGTCTTCCCTCAACACTGGTTGAATGAGCCAAAATTCACATTCCATGCTATCACAGGAAGCAAAACAAGGGAATTCCAAATTGAAGGATGTCAAATCCCCTGGTGGGGCCTGCTGGATAGCAAAGGGCAAGCCCCATGTTTGGCAGCACCGGCTCTCTTTGGGGGACAGAAATACTATTAACATATTTATAGACAGGATGGGTACTCATAAATCTAAGGACTTCACTTCATTATCAGGGAGAGGGGCTATTAAAATTCAGTGATGCTAAGTCTAAACATTTCTGCAGTTCTTTCAGGATGCAAGCTCATTTGCACAATAAATGTGGTCTAACAACTCACTACAGTCTTATCGGACTACAGAGTTTAAAACTGTCAGTGACAGGCAAGTGAAACTCCACCCACCTCAGTCAGCTCGGAGACTAGGGCATTGGAGGCATCTGGTAAATTGTTTCTGTTACATGGAACAATTTAACAATGGTTGCTGACACTGTCAATGATGACATTTTATGTTTAAAAAAATTTTGGAAGAAAAAAATATATATATACATACACACACATTTGAAAATTTTACTTGATAAAAGTCAATGCAGTTTTTTCAGCAATTGTAGTCTGAAAGGCAGCCCTCAGAAACTACCCAATAATGAAAAACCTGAGAGCAAATGAGAATAAAGAAAAAACACTCATCAGTTCCAAAACCCAAGGTGTTTTTTGAGCAGCTAAGTATCACAACAGATTTAGCTTTATGAAAATAATAAGTCTAATACATTCCCAAAGGGCCAGAAAATTTTTATTTCATTTTTGTATTTCTTTTTACCATCTCCCTCCTTTTTTTAAAAGGAAAAGTGCAGTCTGAAACACAAATGGAAATGCAAATAAGAAACTTAAATGCAGCATTAATTTGGAGACCTCAAAATTAGCCAATCAAGACTAAGAGAATTTGTACTAATGCATTTGCATGACTAAACATGGTTTTATCCTTTTCTCATGTTTTACACAAACACATGCAGCAGTTACAGTTAATCTGGGAGCCATGACTTTCAAATGCTTGTGTTTTAATTGTATGCATATTTTGACTACAAAGGAAATTAAGAATTTGTTGTTTGTATGAATACATTCAATGTGCATTATTTCCTAAGACTGAAGCTACTCTTACTGGCACAAGTGCCCCCCCAACCACTGTAGGCATTTAATAAAAAGCTCTTAGAAACAGAAAGCATGAAGCACTCAAATTCATCCATATTTACTCCAATAACTGTAATTAATGATTCCAAACCTCCATCAATCCAAGTGGTAGTTTAAGAAAAATTAGGGTTGAGGAAAGGGGCAGAGAGAAGAATGACAATAACTACATCACAACTATGTTACTATGTTGATTGTTATATTCCTTCCATTGAATTATAAATTACCCTGTTTTCACCCCTATGCAAAGAGAGCAAAGTCACCTTAAGGAATGCACTGGTACCAAGTGCAACCTTTAATATTCAAACCACTTATTATCAAACAGTTTAAAACTCAACCAGGCTGAACAGATGATCTCCCAGAGTATTTACTTATGATTTGGGAGCAAAATTAGAGCTCTAGCAGGAAAAGTTAAGGCATTGGAAGATCATGGCGCCATCTTGAATATGACAAAAATAGGCTACATGAAACCAAACACCCAAGGTTAGAGATCATATCATTGTAATTATAATTACAGCTGATTTCTGTAGAGAGTTTTAAGTTTTAAAAAGCTTTATATACATCACCTCATTTGATCAGATCAACTACTTATTAAATTTGGCTCCATAAGATCAGAGATATACAAAGATAGTTAATATCTTTATATCTACCCTTTCCCTTCCCTTTCCCCTTCCCCTTCTCCCTCATCAAGCACAAGATATTGTGCATAGTAGATACGTAATGTTTTGTTGAATAAATGAATGAATGAGCTTTGATGATATTAGCACCAATCTGGTGTCAAAATACACTTGGCTGCAGATGGTGGCTGTCATGCTTTTGTAACTCCTTTTCATCTAAATTCAGCTGTAATTAAAAAAAAAAGAAACACAGCTTTTTGATGGAGCTAAGAGCTAACATCACAGGGCCTAACTGGGCTCTTCAAAAAATACAAATAAAAGATCTTCAAGAGTTGGAAATAATAACTAAAAAAGTGCAGTATTGTTCTTTGTCAGATGAGAAATGTCAACTGCTAAGGTGGATAAATTGAAGAAATTATAAATTGCTACATTTTGTATATATCATAAACAACTAAGGGAAATTTTTTAAACCCTGTATAGAACAATGTGGAATTTTAAATGACAGTCTCAAATACTAGGTTGCTGTACTTTAGAAAAAGGGACAGAAATCTAAAGATCATCATTCATTAAAAACAAACCCCAATTGACGAAGTACTCATGGGCTGCTTTACACAACCATGTGAGGTGACAAGTGAACACCTTAAGAATGATTCAATTTAATTCAAAAAACTTCCTAAGCACCTTCTGAATAAGCAAGGGGTGCTGTAAGAGTCACAAGAAATACAAAGACAAAATGAAATAGTCCTTGGCTTCGAAGAGTCCACATTTTACTGGCGAGATACAACAAAGAGTAACAGGAACATAGTCTCAGAGCTGGAAAGCCATCTCCCCCATTAGACTATAAGCTCCTCAAGGGCAGGGACTGCTATCTTTCACCTTTCTTAGTTATCTCCAGCCTTCAGTAAATAAAGACCCTTTGGGTCTGGCATGAAGTAGTTGCTTAATAAATCCTGATTATATCAAAAGGAGTCCAAGTCCCCTCATTGTACAGATGAGGAAACCGAGGTCCACAGAGATTCAACCATTTGTTCACAATCGCATAGCTATTAACTGGAAAGCCAGGATTTGAACCCAAGAACTCTGATTCTACACAATCATGCTATCTCACATACACAGGCGAGTAAATTCAAAGTAGTAAAAGTAATTTAAAGATCAGTAACAACTGGGAGATCAGTAAAGACCACTGTATTAAGCAAACATCTAAGCCACAAGGGGAATAACATTCTTCAATTCACAAAAGGGGAAAGAATTTAAACTAGCAGCTCCAAAAGAATGGCAAACTGCTAACAACCATAGGGAAAACTGTTCTCAATTACTTACAAAAGAAATACGAATCAAAATGACACTGGAGCTTCACCTCCCATCCACTAACTTGGCAAAGACAACTAAAGACAGGAATGATGTTAGCAGGGCTGTATACAGAAAAACAGGCAAATTCTTATACTGATGGTGGAACTATGAACTGGTCCAATCATTCTGGAAAAAATTTGGAATCATGCTTAAAAAGTGACTGAAGTGTCCATATGTTTCTATCTTTAATCTAACCACTACTAGATATTTGACCCCAAGGAGGTAAAGGGGAAGAAAAGTCCCATAACACCAAACTATTCATGGTCATGCTTTTTATGGCAGCAAAGACATGGAAACAATCCAGGAGTAGCTAAAACTGATACATGAACGTAATGAAATATTACTACATGATAGAAACAACAACTATAAAGAATTTGGAGAAACATAAGAAGAATTCTATACTGGGATCATAGCTCTAGAACTGGAAGGGACCTCAGAGGTCATCTCATCCAACCCCTTCATTTTACAGATGAAGCAGCTAAGGTCCAAGCAGGTTAAATAACCTCCCCGGGACCACAGTGGCATAAATATCAGGTCCTCTGACTTAGAAGCAGGTATTCTTTTCAATCTATTACACTTCAGAGTGAAGTAAGCAGAACCAGGGAAACAACATACACAATGATTACAACAATGTAGATGGAAAGTACAAAAAACCCACAACTGAACACTATGTAAGAAGAACTGAGAAAATGTGCCTCTTTTCCTTCTTTACAGAAAGGGGAGACTGTGTACGGAATATTTTATACAGCATTAAGTCATACTTAGTCCATGTGTTGGTCATTGCTTTTCCCCCTTTTCAATCCTTTGTTAGAATGATTTCTTGTGGGGGGAATAGATGTATACAGAAATAAAGATGGTGTAAAAACAAAAGACATCAATTTTTAATTTGACAGAATGACAAAGTTAAAAATGATGCTAACAACTAGCATTAATTTATAACTTTAAGGTCTACTCATTTGATTCTCACACACAAGGTAGGAGCTATTATTATCTCCTTGTGTTACAGATGAGAAAACTGAGTTTAGAAGAGGTTAATGAACTCAAGATACTCCTGACTCTAAATCCTTCACTCAACTCAGGCTCAATAAGTAATGGTATCTTTGTACAGTACCAGCCAACATTTATGTATAAATATTAGTAAAATTTTAACCTTGTCATATAAATCTTAAGTGATTGCTCTACCTTTTACAATCGTATCACCTACTCCCATTGGTGGAATCATAATAAACTGCTGATTTTTACCAAATTAAAGGAAACTAGATGAATCATTAAGCTACATCATCACTGGCAAAAAAATTATGACTGCCTAAAAAATATTGAATGTGTTAATTTTTATATTATGCAATACTGATAAATTTAATATAATGAACAACTGTACAGAATATTATTGTTATTCAGTGAGTGCTAAAATGTTTTAAAACAATGCAAACCAAATTCTAAATATGCAACTACCTCAAGAAGCTGCCAAAGTAGAAGCCTTTAGCTAAACCATATGCAAATTATTTCCTTTGACCCTGCTTCTAAGCAACCAAATTATCAAAAGTTCTTGACATTTACTTGCATAGATTATTCCCAAACATTTACATAGTTTTTCTGTTTTCAGGCTTTGAAGAGTCATTCTGGCTTTTGGGGGGCTTATTTATTCAGAATTATGTGATACAGAGCTGTTTTACTTGTTCCTTAAATTGGGTGAAAGGAAATCCAAATGACCATCCTTTCAGGGAGTTAGGATGTCAGCTGCAGCATTCTCTTTACTACCTATCCTCAGTGATATACCAAACTATCCACCTTTTCAGCAGCTATGTTCCTTCCCTTTTCACAAGATCATAGGTTTAGGGCTAAAAGAAAACTTGCAGGTCTAACTACCCAACACATTTTACAGACAGGTAAACTGAGGCCGAAAGAAGTACCTTCCTCAAGGTTACATAGATAGTAAACTGCAGAATTAAAATCTGAACCCAGGTCCTCTGATTCCAAATCTAGGGGTGGTTTCACTACACTACATTTGCTCCTTATTTCTTCACTCTTTCAAGCAAGGCTTTTTCTTCCTGAAAGAGGGTCTTGCCATGGTCTCCAGGACATGTTCTTTGGCAGAGAGGATTTGCACCCCATTTTCCAGGTTGAAAAAAAGGAAATAAAGTACTAATAGAATAGAGGAGTAGCTAATTAGAGTCCAGCCCTTAGTTCATGCTCTTATCTGTCTTTCCTGGTGGGTTATATAGCAGGTACATTGATATTCCCTGATGATTTCCAATCCAATATTTAGAAACCTGAAGAGCTTACTTCTGTCTATGAGTGACTGAAAAACTGATACCATGTAAAGACAAAGAGCTTACTGGTTGGCTGAGGAACTAGAAGGTCTAATGGCTAATTAACTTGCCAAGTGGGAGCTGAGTGGGCTTATGAAAGTATGATCTGCCTTCCTGAGATCCTTTTTTCTTTTTTTTCCTCTTGGTGAGTCAGGCAGAATTTCAGTGAGCTTTGGGGTGGGGAAAAGGGCTGCTGCCCTCCCTCTTACTGATTACCATGTATCCTTGGGCACATGTCACCGGCTTCCCTTGTATTTATTCTTTCCCGATCTTAGATGAGTAAGTTGACCAAGTTGGTGTGACCAGGAGAATGGAAATCCACCAGAGATATGAAACTAGTAGTAGTCTATCAGAGAGTGGCCTGCAACAGAGGAAGGGCCTTCAAACAGAGGTAGAAAGATATAGTCCACCATGACAGTGGCAGCTTTAGAGACTGTGACCTCTTATAAAAGGAAAAATTGCTGGCAGTGGACTTCAGGAAAAGCAAGGATTCTCAGAGCCTAGCAAAGCTACCTCATGAGGATACTAAGAAGGAAGAAAAAGACCTCGAACGCCTAGGAGTCATGTTCTCTACAACTATGTCTGACCACCTTTACACTTGACCCAGGGACCTGGATTTACTAAGCGAAAATGTTCCCTTAACATGAGGGGGTATGGTTTTTGTTAAAAGCTGTTCTTGCTATATACCTTCTTAGAAAATCCATTTCCTAAAAGTTAATGGAATTGAACTGATTCTGATTAATTCAGGAACATACCATATGGGCTCTTGAGAGTCAGTTACGCTTAGACTCCCGAAGGAAGTAGTACTCAGCCCTACTCTGAAGACTCAGACCTCCAATGCAAATCAGAGCTGGGAGAGAGTATGTCCAGAGAGGGCAAAACTAGGAAAAGGAAAAGGCTCAAAACTGAGGCCACCTGGGGTTAGTGTAAGCTACTCATAATCTTTTCAAGGTACTGTGCCACTGTGATTTTTTTCCCATTTCAAATAATGTGACCTTATTTTCCCTCTTGCTCTTATAAATTATAAACTTCAGGATCTTGTTATGTTTACAGATGAGATAAGTGATGCCCAGAAAGGGGAAAAGGGGAAGTGACTTCCCCAAGGTCACAGAGTGAGGCAATGAAGAACCGAGATGAGAAGTCAGGGATCCTGCTTTCAGTCCAGTGTCTCTCCCCTCTCCAACACTGGGCACTAGTTCTGATCTCAGCTTTTCATATAATGATGATGATAACAGCTCATGTCTATGCAGCATCTGCCCAGTCTGTTTCCCAAAGCACTTTGACTGTCATCCTTGGGTTGTGATCACTCTTTCCTGTTTCCTTCTGCTATAGATAAAATGTGATTTTGCTCCTAAATGGACAAAACCAACAATGTTGTGTCCTCCTCCATGGTGCAAAGGCAACAATGAAACAACATGCTTCAAGGTTAACCAGTTATAATTTTTTTTAAAAGAAAAAGCAGATAGGAAGCATTTTAACCTTGGTGTTTGTCAAGTATCTACTACACATTCAATAAAAAACATCACAAAATTAGAAGCTATTTAACAGATTTGTCAACAACAAAGAAAACTCTGCTTATGCAAGAATTTATTTACAATCAAATCACAAAAAATACTTTCATTCTACCCTTTTCCACACCCTCTTCGCCCATCCCAGATTTTCTCTAATCTGATTAACCAGAATAGCATCTTTGCAGATGTTAAGATCTTGTGTATATCATTAGGATCAGACCTGCAACTAAAGCAACAACCAGTACCACTGTAATTAAGACAAACATCATCTAGCAAAAATCTAGTCAGAAACAGTAAGATTTCTTTAAAAAAACAAAAAATTTAAGCCTTAAAGATGTACAGAAATAAGTCACACCTATGAAGAAGGCAGCCTTGGAATTTCCATGAACAAATGAGATGTGTCAGAAAGGTAGGGCTCACCAGAGATAATCACCACTTCCTGTGCAGGGGGTACCTCCTGTGCAGACTAGGGAGCCACAACAGCTGTGTTCAGACATCCTGAGAGGCAGAGAAGGATTTGGCATCTCTCCTGAGGAGGTCTGAATGAAATACAGGAGTCCCTGAGAAGGTAAGGAACCTGAAGCAACAGTGAGAGGCTAGCAGACTGGGCATCCACAGAGGGTCACTCACAGCCCTCCCTCAGGAAGATGGCACAACTTCAAGTGACTTCAAAATCTGAAGGTTAATGAGAGAAACTGAAAAAGGTATCACTCCCAGATTCTGATTTCTTTCACCAAGGACAGCGTAGATAAACCTGAGAGGCTGATGTTATCAGTCGAACTGTAACCTTAGACTCTGTTCAACATATAAGTATCACCTTCTCCATATATGACATTCCCTCCTAAAAATGTAATTTGTTTAAGAGAGGGAATAGGAATGGAGTGGGGGAGAGGAGCCACACAGGGCTAGAATTGCAATCCACAAACCGTGAAAAATGGGGAAAATGGAAGATTGGTTGCTTTCAGATTGAACATACTTTACTGGTTAGCTTGACTAGTCTGAGCTGGTATCAACCACAGTCATGCAGGTGTGATATTTTGGTTCAAAAGCTATTTTCTTCATGTAGAAGCTAATTACATGTTTGATAAAAACCTCAAGTAGTGAGCTATTCAGCCTATTTTTAATTTTTTTTTTTTCAGCAGGGGTTATTTTTATGAAATAATGGTCTGTTACTACAGGTATTGAACATACCAGTAGCAAAGCCTTACTTACCAATTATAATACACACTTCACTCCATGTTACTTCTAAATGGCTCCAGGCTATTTAAGAATCTGTGTTTGTGGCTTCTAAAAAACCACACCCTAGAATTTTCTTTGTATGCAGTCTTATATGATGAGTTAGTCATGGCTACTCCAATTATTCCCCAAGTAATCACTTTTATTTGGTATCAACTTTGGGTCCAGAGCCTCCAAATTTAGTTTGTTCTAGTTAGCTGAAATGTACTATTTATGCATCTTATTACTATGCTAATAGGTATAGACTATTAAGGCAAGGATTCTTAAATTATTTTTGAACTGTGGTCCCCTTTAGCAGTCTGGTGAAGCCTATGGACCCCTTTTCAGAGAATGTTAAATAATAAAATATATAGGAGCACAAAGGCAACCAATTAATTGAAATGAAGTTATCCAAAAAAAATTGCTAATAGTTCACAGACTCCAGGATAAGAAGTGTTCCCCTAAAGAGACTAAATAACCACAAAGTCTAACATTTAATAATATAACCATAGTAGGCTCTCTAGAACCACATAAAAATGTCAGTTTACAGTGATATTTAATTTTGTAATAATGCTTTTGACCCAATATAATTTTCCTATGATTACTTTAATATTTTTTAATATTCAAATTTTGAATTTCTTTTCTTTTCAAAGAAAAGTGCATTTATAAGCTTCCTTTACAAAAGGGAGTCATACTGGTCTGAAATCAGGTACAAATTTCAATATTCTAGAACTAACAAAGCAAGAATCAATTCTGTGATTACAAGTCTTCAGTAATGTAAACTAAATTTGTAATGTTTCATCAGTTCTATACATTAAAACAGCACATGTTTTTTTTTTAAAATACTTGGCTTTGGAATGCATTTGTAAGCATCTCTTAATTTAATAGATCTATTTCTGAAGAACTAAGGAAAATGTACATGTCAAATCCTATTTTCTCACTGATGTATTATAAAAATGTGTTTTCATAGAAATATTTTTGTTTATGAACTGGAATAATTAAAGAATATAAAATTTAGCACATTTTTAGTCACATGAAGGAAAATATTACATTTCTGATGAAATTATTAGGGCTACTTATTAAAATAATTCTCAAATAAAGGATCCTATTAAGGGAGAAAATGATGCAGTATGAAAGACCTCACCAATGCAATAACAAATGACTGCCTATGATGCATGGCTAGCTACCTGTGGTGGTGCATCTTATTCTCCTGCCTCACCTTCTTGGGAACAAGGAGCAGGTCTCATTTAAACGTTTCATCTTCCTCCAGAACTTAGCAGGGTGCTCAGTACACAGTAGGTGCTTATGTTTGCTGATTAATGTGTGTAGGATATTTTTATTGGTCAAGCAAATTCTACTAACAGCATTTAATTCTGGTGACTTTAAGATCACTGTTCACTTTAACTTCTCCCCTATAAAAGACCCTGTCCAGACACAAGTCAGCATGACATACCAGCCTAACAACAACCAATGTTTTTGTACTGGAGTTTTAGAGTTTACAAAGAGTTTTCCTCATAACAACTCCATGAGGCAGGCGGGGCAAACATGATTATCCTCATTTGACCATCAAGGAAACTGAGGCTCAAAAAAGTGAGGTGACATACCCATAATTACATGCTGTTATTGTTCAGTCATTTTTCTGTCATGTCTGACTCTTCATGACCCCTCTTTGGGGTCTTCTTGGCAAAGATACTGGAGTGGTTTGCCACTTCCTTCTCCAGCTCATTTGACAGATGAGCAACTTAGGCAAACAGGACTAAGTGACTTGCCCAGGGTCACACAGCTAGTAAGTGTCTGAGGACACATTTGAACTCAGATCTTTCTGACTCCAGACCCAGCACTCTATCCATCACACCACCTAGAAAATGGGAGAACCAAGACCAACAGCTAGATCTCCTGACTCCTGGCCTAGTGTTTTTCTTCTACAATGCTCTGCACTACTCCTGCCTTCAAAATACTTAAAATATAGCTGACACAAGACATGTACACATGATTAGATGATCTATATGGTAAAATATGCTAAGACATCATATAAGATGACAGACCCCAAATTTAAGGTTCTATAGGACTTCAAATAAGGGAGAGATCATTGTGGGCTGGTGTAGCGAGGTCTCTTGTGCCGGGTAATGATGAATGGAGGAAGACAAAATTCCTGAAAAGCAGGGACAGGAGAAATGAGCATGGTATAGAGGGGACACTGAGGCTAAGGTGATGATAGTGGACAATGGATGAAAGAAACATTATGAATGAAAAATCAACAGAATCAGATGTCTTGAATACAGTGAGGGGAAAAGAAGAAACTGAAGTCGATTCCAAAGAATAGAACAAATATTTATCACATGGTTATGTCCCAAAGTGACTGGAAGGTGATGGGGAACACTGGCAAAAATGGGGGGAAGTTGGGAGTTGGAGCCAGTTTTGAAAGGAGGTGAATTCCAAGGTAAAAGCAGAACAGTACAGGGATAAGACCTACAACTGTAATTTCACTGACACAGGAAACTCTCAACTGAGTAAACTTCCTCTACAAATGCAGGTCTATACCTTTTCTGCAACTTAAGGTCTTAAGAGAGTTGCATAATGTCCTAAGAAGTCAAATGACTTAACCAGGGTGACAAAGTCATTATATGTGAAGAGATGGTAACTGAACTCAGGCCTTGCTGGCTTCAAGGTCAGGCTTAACCACCACTACTTCTCCGTGATATATCTATTTAAACATAACATCCTAATGTAAAAGTAAAGCAGGACAGAGAGGTGAGAGAGAGAAAGAAGAAGAAGAAGAACAACAACAACAACAACAGAGAGAGAGAGAAGATAGATTTGGGATTCATCTGTATAGAGGAGAGAATCAAAGCCATTAGAAAGAATGAATTTTCTGACAAAGAAAAAAAAGTCAAGCAAGAGTCCCAGGGAATGAGCACTGTTAAACGATAAAAGGGAGAAAAGAGGCGTAGAAGAACACAAAAGAAATCCTGGATGGCGGCATAACACCGAGGGGATCCTTTAAGAACAAAAAGGTGGTCAACGTTGCTAAATCCTGCAGAGAAATCAAGAAGAGATCACAGGACCAATAGCTCCTAGAAGACTAGTGCCTTCTAGGGTATAATTTCAATAGGATGACTGAAAGTCAAACCAGAGGATTAAGACAAGATTAAACTCCCTATTACCATCACAAATTCTGACTCAGATATCCTCATGATTTTTCTGAGTAATGAAAATGCTTGAAACAGAGGACACATGTTGAATATTTCTTAATTTCTAAAATGTTAAGTGAAAATTTACTAAATGAATGTGATGAAAACAAGAAACACTGATATGTGATGTTTCTGGTAACAGATTTAGATTCCTAATTATAGGCAGGCCCTAATTTATGTACATCCAACTTATGTACATTCCTTCCCCATAAGGCATTTTTCCTCAGTCAAGTGACTTATTGACGGCAACCAAGGAACACACAGCATCCTTGGGACTGGCCTCCCTACCCCTCTAGTCCCTCTATACCTCACTGCTGCCTCAGTTCCTCAACTATAACCTCCAATGAAGTCCTATTGCTTATGCTGGTTTAGGGTCCAGCATGGGGTCTTTAGGGGTTGGAAGAGGCAAAAGAAGAGAGGTAAAGGTAAATCCCTAAGTCCACTCCCTTCAGTCTGATTCCTTAGCTCCAGCATCCAGTTTAGATTCCATCAAAGGGTCACAGTTGAGGACCTAGAGGGCCTCACGTGGCCTCAAGGCCAAAGGTTCCCCCCCTGCTCTAAACCCTGCTCAACCCTCCAATCACACCTATATCCTGAGTATCTTTCTTAGAAAAAACTAGAAATCCTATCTTCTCTCAAAAGCCTTTACAATTACAGGATGGATTAATTTGTGGATTAATTATGCACTACTAATTTTAAATCAGCATACACACATACACATACACACCCTTAAGCTACAAAGTCCTGCTCTCCACTCCAAACCTCCTGCTTCAGCTATGCCTCAGATGGTAAGGCTGGCCTACACCTGGGTTTTTCTCTGAAATACAGGTGACTCTAACCTTGTCTTTATAGCATGGCTTCTTATCCTTTCCCCGAAATCTAATGAAGCCTATGGACTCTTTCTTGGAGTAATGATTTTTTGCCTGCATTCATAATTGAAGGAAAGGCTAAATTTCAGTGAGAGGTTAGTGAAAATAGAGATGTACCTTTTTTTTTCTCCTCATCTAAATTCAAAGGTTTACAACATCTTTGGATCCCAGGTTAAGAACACCGGCTATATAATGTCTAAAGAGAGGAGGGGAAGACCAGAGTAGGGGAAGCTTAGAAATGAGACTTAACATCTTATATCTTTATTGTACCTATTGTAGCCTTAGAAAAAAACCTGAAAAGTTTCCCTCGAGGATACTAAAGTTTAGACAAGCTCTATGTAATATGCTGCTGTTTCTTCTTCTTTTTTTTTTTTTTGGTTGCAGTGATCCAAATAGGGAAACAAACCAGCCTCTTAAAATCAACAAACAGTAGCAATAGAAATCCCTGATATTAGGCTTGATCAGTTAAGGATCAGGTCTCTACAGGTTTACCTGGCAGGAAGACCTGGTCCTTCATAGCTCCTCACTCCCCAAATTGTGAAGCTTTTCTCCCTGTGCCTCACTACTTAGACCCACCTCCAAAATTCTGGCCTCATCTCATCTAAGGCCCCTAACTCGAGAGTCACCACCAGTGTGGTTCAGACCCAAGACAGCCCTTGTCCCTTTCCCTAGCAGGTACTCCAAATCCCAGAAATCACTGCTGAAGCAAGGGAAGAGGGAAATCTGATTCAATTCAGGGGAGAGCTGACATTGATGTGTTCCTGGTTTCCCAAATTAGACTTATGAACACTTTCTCACAGAAACATTGTTAAATGTCATGCTTAGGCTAAATGTACATTTCAAGTACATTACAAGCTAAGTGTTTGCATGCCAACCTGGAAAGTTAACATTGTTGCTATAAAAAAATGTAGTACACAAAAGCAAAGACCTTGAATGTCTGGGAAATAGCTTTGAATATCCCTAATGGGTAGTGGGTACTGACTATTGATAAACTTGACTCCAAATTTTAAGGTACTTGATTCAATATCTCCAATCTTCTTAATTTGCCTATTATAATGGAAAGAGCACAAGAAGTGGAGTCAGAAGACCAGAGATGGAATCTCTGTGTGACCTTGAACAAGTCACTTAACTTCCTGGGCTTTCACTTTCCTCATTTGTAAAATGAGAAGGTTGAACTAGTCGTTATCTCTAAAGTAACTTCCAGATCCAAATACTATGGCTTTACAATCCATGGTAGGGAAGATAGGTATTGCCAGTAGAGGTAACAAACTAATCCTAAAACTACACCCAACATTCCCTCCTCATGATGAAGGAAGTATTCTGCTGGCAGGTGTTAAGTCAGCCTAGAATATAAAACCAATAATGTATCATAATTAACGACAAAGTAAGAGTCCACAGAAAGATAATGAAGAGCCGAAGCTTGACTATCCTTATCACCTCTGTCTACCCCCTACACTGGAAAAATGACAAAGGCTGCTAAGAGAATACAGCATTTTGAGTTCCTTAGGAGAAAAGCACTCTGAATATGAAGTAAATCAACAGCACATCTTTTCCTATTATATACAAATGAATAGTTTAAAGATTGACTGTCCTTGCTGCTGCTGCCTCCTACACGGATAAACTAAGTGAATCCCACATTCTGAGTTGCTCAGGAGAAAAACACTATGAAAATGCTAAAAGTTAAATACTAGATCTCTTCCTTTTATCTACAAATAAACAAAGCTTGACTGTCCTTGCTACCTCTAACTCCTACACTGAATAAACTATAAGGGCTGCTAAAAGAATCCAACATTAGGAGTTCCTTGGGAGAAAAGGATTCTGACTATGAAGTTACATTCACCTGCAAGGAGCTATCTGCCACTGATAACTGTCAGGCTGTTCAAGAAACCCGGAGATTCAAGTTGGAGGAGGATATAGAGAAAAAATAATAAATCTTTTTTTATAGAGCTTTAGGGTTTATTCAAAGCCCTTTCCTTACATCAAAGCTATGTGATAACAAATATATATAATCCCCACTTTATAGATGAGGAAACTGAGTCATACAAAGGTGAAATAACTTGCTGTGGGTTAGTTACACAGATTGTAAATAGTGGAGCAAGGAGTGAAGCCCAGATTTACAAACTCTAACAGTGGTATTATTTCCAGTAAGATCGGTGTTTTTTCCCCATACCACGTATATATGAGAGAATCTGTTGGCCCTACAATTGGGAAGGAAGAAAGGAAGGAAGGAAGGGAAGGAGGGAGGGAGGGAGGGAGGGAAGAAGGAAGGAAGGAAGGGAGGAAGGAAGGAAGGAAGGAAGGAAGGAAGGAAGGAAGGAAGGAAGGAAGGATGGATGGAGAAAGAAAGAAAAAGAAAGGAAGGAAAGAAGAAATTTTCGTATTTTCTTCTTCCCTTCATCCTTGGCTAGAGATAGCAACATGAGAAAGGAGAGCTGCTGCTGAAATGATGGATTTTGGATGAAAACAGACCATAAAACCTAAAGGAGGTCCCTCTAGTGGTGTTGTCAAGTCCCTACAGGTTGCTTTGATGAAGCAGAGAACACCATCAGCATCTCAGCGACCCAGCTCCAGACAAATTACCATTGCAGGAATTTCCTGATTCTCAAATATATTGTGTCAGTCAGCCCCAATACCTCCTGGAAAATATTCAATGTTCCTACCAAACTGGACCTCAACACTGCCTTGCTATCCCACCTCCAAATCTCTCTGGGACACCACCTCCAATTTTGGTCAAAATCAGACTCATTCAAGGTACTGGTCAAATGCTACCTCCTCCAAGAAGCCTTTCTTGAACACACACACAGCCAAAAGTAACTTCTGGGAATTCTGTTTACATCTCTCTTGTGGACCTTCTCTATATATTGTTGTTTTAAGAGTTTTTGTGTACATGTCTCCTGTACCATAATAAAAACTCCTTAAAGGCTTATTCATTCATAGTACCAAGCACAGTATAGTGTATATATCCAAAAAATGTTTGTTGCACTGAAACAAATTAAAACCATCCCTGATAGTATAAAATCATAGGGTATTCTCCAAAAAGTAGGCCAGGAAAATTACCATGATGCAAGTTTCTAGGCAGTTTCCAGAAACATACAAGCCCTTTGCTATTGCATATTTCACCCTGAAAGTGCTAAAAGTACAGATGGACCAAAAAACCACTGGGCAAATAAATGCCCGGCTGAATTCTAGGGTAATTTAACATTTGGCAGAGCTTAGCATTAGGCAGGAGTAAGGAAACCAGAAGGATGCAAAAAGAAGTTCTCAACTTACTTAGTAGACCACTGCATAGTCAGCCTTACTCTTTATTCCCAACCAAAACCCTGGAATTTCCTCTACCCTAATCTTAAATACTAGGTAAAAGTCCACCAATGCTTAATCCTGTTTTATAGCCACCAAAGAAATAGTAGTTCCTAATAGCTGTAAGATGGATCTCAACTGTTATGAGGTGCTATTGAAAGAGAAATCGTGTGCTACATTCTTATTATTGAAAAGTTTTATTTTTTAAAAAGGATCTGTTGAAAATTCTAAGCACCACTGAAACCAAATCACATTTCTAAAAAATCAGCACAACTACATCCACAAAACATATAATGGCTTGAACTCAATATGTACCTATATACACCATTTTCAATCCATTCATGTGGACTGAAATCCCTGTTGTGTCATCAGAACAACCAAACACATTTATCATTCCAGAGTCCCATAGAATGAATTTCCAAACTCAGGCAAATGTTTATGCTGGCCTCCCAAACCAAAGGAAGACAAAAGTTTTTGAAAGTTGATTAATACTGCAAAACTTGTTCTTCTGTCTTATTTTGTTAAAAAAAAATAATTATATCTCTACACAAACTATAGATAGGGAAGGCTCCTCAAATCATCCAAATCATTCTCATCAGGATTAACATTACAATTCAAATACAGGGTGTCCCAAAAGTCTTAATGAGGACTTAAGCTACTTAAGCTTACATCTGCACTGAGACTTTTGGGACAGCACGTATACTTTGTAGGCAAGCAGTCCCATCCTTCTGTCCCTTCATCCAAGAACTACTAAATTAGCCCAATCTTCAAAATCTTAGTGGCAAAATTTAGGTGAATTTTCAAATAAAAATAAAAAATGGATAATGTTTTTTTTGATCAACACACCAAAGCTTTCAGTCCAAATATCAGAAAGCCCACCCACCACAAAACAAATGCAATTCTTCTTGAAGGCATTAATTTTAACATATTAATTTTAGCTGTTTAAGACTTAAAAAAAAACACACCCTGGCTCTCGAAATTTCCTCTTGGTGAGAAGGAAAATAAAATTTTCACTGTTACAAAATATTGCACTCAGCTTAAAGGATTCATTAAGGATTATCCTCTATGTCAGGTGTGACTTTATAGCACCAATCCTGTGGTAGGATAAAGTAAATTAAAAAGCAGCCTCTTTAATACATACAAAATGCCTATTTTCTCACAAATATGACCAATACTTGAACCGATACAAATATGGGTGGCTTTATTTTGACAAGTGATGAAAGGTCAAAGTATCATTATTCACATTAATATTATTAATAATGCTTAACAACCTCCCAACTAATGGAAATGATTTACATGGGATTTAACCAGGGCTCAGGGGAAGCTTTTCGAATAAAAGTTAAGAAATTACATTGACACACAAGTTAATGCCAGTGCTGAGCATTAAATTAAATTAAATATTTATTTCCAACATATTATCAGCAATCCTAAAGCATCTAATCACTTAATAAGTTTGGGGTTGCTTGTCTTTTTGGAGCAAGTCTATAATCTAAAGGGAACAAAATGACTTCACTTTACAGACCTTGAGAACAGGGGAGTCTTTCAGATCTGAGGGAAGCTTGGTTTTAACAAGTAACACATTTATGAAAGAGAGGGAGAAAAGTTGTTTCTCTGCTGCTAAAATACCCTTTTACTCAAACTGAAAATGCACTAGATGTAATCTTACTTCTACCAACTGACTTTGATGACACCTGAAAGGTTTAGTCATTTGAAAATGATGGCCTATCTTGAAGCAACCAAAAGAACCAGTTTCTTAAAGCATGTATTTCATAGATGATTTCCTTAATGATGAAAGCATCTATACATTTTCTAGCTCCAGTAAAAAATTAAAATATACATTTTATACCACTGTTTTAATAAATGCCTTGTGAGACTAAGTAAATTTAAATCCCAAATAAAGTCCTACTGTACCTTTATAGAATGGTACTATAACAGTGTTAAATGGGTTGTTGCCATTCTCAAGGTCTAAAAAGATTGGATTAAGTACACACTGTACTTTGAATGTCAACATAATGGGTTTTTGTTTCTTTTTAATAACTGCAAATGTTCTAAATGGCCACAGTGTATGATATTCAAGTATGATTGTTAAGGAAGCACACACAAAAAAGTATGTTATTAAATCAAATTGTTTTTGGAGAGTAACCCAGATTATTTTAATTTAAAAGTACAGAAGCCTTTCATAGCTCTCATGAAAGGAAGGGTTACATATGAGGTAGTAAAATGATAAAGAATACACCCTAAAGTAGTTTTTAAGGCAAGTGATTATTTTTTAAAATCCAACAAAATGAAAATTGTTAAGGAAACAAAACTAGTTACTTGACGAAGGGCTTCAAAATAATGTTAAGTAGTTCGAACTTTAGGTCACATTAATTAACTGTGTATGACCTGTATGTAAAACAACTTTGCTATAACAACTGCCCAACAAGTCTTAGCCCTGGTTATGCTGTAAACCTCAAAATGGGGGGAGGGGTAAGAGACTCAAGAGAAAGAATTTTGATCAAACTATTGAACAGTTGCTATGGTTTTCAACCTGTATGATGCCATTAGAACTGGTTGTGAAAACAGGACGGGCAGGACCACCTATAGAGACGGTGCTCACAGGTTTCTGAGAGTCAACCTTTTGCTTCCTCAAAAGCTGCCGCCGTTTATTTTATTAGCTAGATGCAGTAGGTGAATTCGTCTCATCTTGAGTCAAAACAACAAAATAGTGTAAAACACAGTCATACCCTAATCCTATTTAGAGGAAAAACTTCGGAGCAGTCTTCTATGTTATTCAATTTATTTCTACCTGGTCCCCAAATTGTATGTAAAAGAAAGGTCCCTGACTGGGCTTAAATGACGTATAGCCCAAAGTGAATTAAATTAAAACCTCAGTTCTTAATCAAAAGATTTATGCATGAGGCCAGCCCAAGTCCGGAAGTGCTTCCATCCACAGGTCTATCTTTTCCTACCAATACAATCACAAGCCCGGAGACTGCATTTAACCCAAGAGGATTTGTTATATCTCGGAAAAGGAACTGGCCCTTTAAAAGTACTGGCTTTCTCAGCTCAGTCCCTCTCCAGGCAACCACCCCAGGTCCCCTCCCTCTCACCCCACCCCCTCCAAAGTGTCACACTTGAACTTTAACTCAGCTAAAGCAGCCCAGCGCCCGTAAACCCCGCCAGCTGTGGCCGCCCCTTTGCACGTGTCGGATGAGCTATCCCGGGCTCTATTAGCTAGTGCCCAGCCCCCTGAACCCGGGGTCACTTCTGATAAATCAAAACAAAACAAGTACTGAGTCCTCAAAGAAAACTCTAAGGCCGCACCAAACCAGCTTCCTCAAGCTTCTTTTCCTCCACCTGCTTGTCCCACTCTCCCTTTAGTCCAGCGCGCGCGCGCGCGCGCACACACACACACACACACACACACACACTCTCTCTCTCTCTCTCTCCCTCTCTCTCTCTCTCTCTCTCTCTCTCTCTCTCTGTCACTTCACCCCAGTTTTTGCTGCCCCTCTAGGCTCCAGGGGAAATGGCATCACGGCTCGGCACCAATTTACGGACTACACACTGCAGGGACTCACCCGGGACTTCCAGACCCTGACCCTGCACTTCTCTACAGAAGGAATCATAGGATTTGTTCTTGGAGGGCATGGGTTCAACTTCCAGCTCTCCCCTTTCAGGATCTGCGCTACTTTTGAGTTTCCTCGTCAATAAAATGAGGGAGCTGGACTAGATGACCTCTAGGTCCCTTTCCAGCTCTCAGTGTAAGATCCTATAACAAGGAAATGGGCCTGTTGCGTCAAGCCTTCTTTCCCTTTCCTGGTCCCGACCCCAGCATCCACTCCACATTTATTATCACTGCATATGGACCCGTCTTTATTCCCAAAGGATCCACTTGACAGAGCCCACCAGCCAAAACACACAAACTCACGGACATGCACAGACACACACTTCCTGCAAATCTCAGACAACCCCTATACGTACACTACTAGAGTTCCCTGCAAACAAGGGCCGGACATTGGTGGCGGGCAGCTAGCTCTACAGCTGTCCCCCGTAGGTACAAACCTGTACGTCTAGCTCCCTATAGCCTCCCCCTTCCCACATCCCCGAAGTGGCGGGGGCCACAGCAGACGTTTCTCGCCCTCGTGGCTTCCCAGTGCCTTCCTTTCCCCCCTCTCCCTAGAAGCAGACGCCCCCTACCCCCACTCCAGGGGTGCGGGCTCGGACGGCCTCACCTTCCAGCCGGCAGAGCTGTTGCTGTCCCCCTTATCCTTGAAGTAGGGGACGCTCTTCACCATCCACTCGTAGATCTGGGACAGGGTGAGCCGCTTCTCCGCGGAGCTCTCGATGGCCTTGGTGATCAGGTCGGCGTAGGACAGGTTGCCCCAGGCGTTGCGGCGGGACGAGCTGCTCTTGCGGGGCTGGCCGGCCAGGGGCCCAGCCGAGGCCGGGGGCACGGGCGGGTGCTGCTGAAGGGGCCCAGGTTGCTGTTGTTGCTGCTGCAGGCAGGTGGTCTCTGGACACTGGAAGTCCGCACACAGTCCTCCCGCGGCCGCCGCCGCCGCCGCTGCAGCCGCCGCCGCCGCAGCCGCAGCCACGGCCGCCGCCGCCGCCGCCACGGGACCCGAGGGCTGCTCGAAGTCCTCGCTCTCCTCCAGGAGGCTCAGATTGCTGATGAAGTCGGAGCTGACAGCGGCCGAGGCGCCGGACGCGGCATCCCCGGGATTCCCAGCCCCGCCGCCGCCGCCGCCGGAGGGGGCCGGACTGGAGGTGGCCGAAGTCGACTGGTTAAACTCCGGTCTGGGAAGGGGCCAAGTGCACGACCGAGGCCGGGGCAGTGGCTCGAAGTCCGGGTCGATCTCCACCACCTGAGGCGCTTCGGCCATGGTGACCCCCTCCCCTCCCCCCGGCCACAAGAGAGCGAAAAAGAGAGAAACCAGAGGAAGGGGATGGGGGAGGGGACTTCTCCGGAGTTAAATACTGGGCCGGGGGTGGGGGAAGGGAAAAGCGGGGGTGGGAAGGGGGGGTAGAAGAGAAGGTGGGGGAGAGAGAAACCAGAACTTAACTTCGTGGGCTTATAAATTAATGCCTAAGCTTCCCCCGAGTTGCGGTGGCGGCGACTGCTGCTGCTGTTGCTGCTCCGGCGGCCGCAGTGGCAATGGCAATGGCAGTGGCCGCCGGACAGCAGGTTCGATTCGGCCGGGAGTGAAAAATGGGCAGAATCGGCCGCCGAGGCGTCCGGTGGACAAGCGCGGAAGGCGGTGGCTGTCCGGGTGCCGCGGCGGTGCCTCCACTACTTGCACGGTTCTGCGGAGGCGGCGGCGGCTGCTGCTGCTGCTGCTGCTGCTGCTTCTGCTTGGGCTCCTACTGCCTGTTGAATGTGGCGGCGGCTGGCTGAGGGAGCAGCAGCAACTCACCGGCCCACACCAGACTTACGGGATCTACTACCACCACCCAGCCGCGGGGCGGTGAGTCCCGACTAGCTCCCTCCCCCCGGGGCTGATTGACTGCACCGCCTCAGCCAATGGGAGCGCGCGCGCTGCTTAGGAAACTACTGGCCTGTCAATTTCGCGGGGCCAGTTTTCCAAGGGGAGGAGGAGGCAGTGGTTTAGTTTGGGGGGGTGGGGGGAGGTGGGAAGGAGGAGGTTTTCGTGGTTTCTTTTTTTCTTTCTTTCTTTTTTTTTTTTGGATCATTATTTTTCTGGTAATTCTCGAGTGTGTTTCTGTGAGACTCAGTGTTTTGATTTTGGTGAGGTAAACCAGCGTGGAGGCGGCGACAGCAGTTTGTTTACTACCGAGGAGAGGAGAAGCCTGGGAGGGATACGAAGAAGCCGAGATGTGGAGCCTCTAGGACTGATTTTGCAGCCGCCCCAGGGGTCCTCTCCAAACCTCCCCGAGCCTCTTCGTTCTTGGGGTGCTGGAAAGATAAGGAACGGGGGGCAGACGGTAGCGTGGAGAGTCACCCTGGATGACTACAAGACCTACAGGAATTCTAAGCGCTTTAGTAAAACTAGTGTTGGGAGAAGGGAAAAGAAATTTAGTAAATTTCTGTCCAATTCCCTATTTTGAGCCCCCACGCGGGATTTACTTTCGGTGGAATATGGAAGTCAGGGCTCTCTCTCTCTTTCTGTTTCTCTTTTCCCCCCTCCCCACGCCCCCCAATTTTTCAGGGTGTGAGAGAAAGCCAGTTCGGGTTGCTGATTCCCAATCCTCGTGACAAACCTCACTAAGTGTTGACTATGTTTCCCGGGAGTACTACACGTTCTCTCTCTCTGTCTCTCTGTCTCTGTCTCTCTCTGTCTCTGTCTCTCTCTGTCTCTGTCTCTCTCTCTCTGTCTCTCTCTGTCTCTGTCTCTCTCTCTCTCTCTCTCTCTCTCTCTGTCTCTCTCTCTCTCTCTCTCTCTCTCTCTCTCTCTCTCTCTCTCTCTCTCTCTCTGTCTCTCTCTCTCTGTCTCTCTCTGTCTCTGTCTCTCTCTCTCTGTCTCTCTCTGTCTCTGTCTCTCTCTCTCTGTCTCTGTCTCTGTCTCTCTCTCTCTCTCTCTCTCTCTCTCTCTCTCTCTCTCTCTCTCTCTCTCTCCCCCACTCCTCTTCCTTCCTCCTTCCTTTCTCTGAGCCTGTCACTGCTTCTACAACCTCCTCCACCCCTACCCCGGCCACGTGCAGAACTCTGAGACTTAGCCTTGGTGAAGAGAACTGACTGACAGCTTCATTACCCAGGGCCAGCCTCTCCTCCTCCCCCTTTCTGCTTCCCTCCCTCTCCGTGAATCCGTTCCATTTCCTCCAGGAACCTAACCACCCACCAGGCAGCTCTAGCCTAAGCAGAAACTCTGGAGTACTGACAGAGTCCTGTCAAACCTGGGGTCAGGTCGGCTCAGCCCAGTCCTTACTGCCCCTTGCACCCACTAGTCAGGAACAGGCTGAACATAGTGACAGAAACTAGATGGACCTCGATCCTCTCACCTAAAAATCTGAGATTGGTCGCAGGAAAGGGAAACGAGAGACCCTTGTTCCACCTACCCAGGGAGACAGAATTCATTCTTAATGTGAAGTACAACCTTTCTCTCCCCAGTTTCATTAGCAGTTGACTGGATGGATTTCCAGCCTTGGTCTAGAAGGACACCCTTCCTTGGGAGGGAAATTTTACCTGAGAGAAACTGAAGGTCAGGAGATGCCTAACGGGGGTGGGAGTTGGAAGGAGAGGTGGTAAAGAGAGCATATTGTTATCAGCACAAACACTCCGGGAGGACTTGCTCTAATATTCAATGTTTAACCTTTTGTGGAGACAGCTGGTCCGTGGTAGGAAGAGCCTTGGATTGGGAGTCAGAAGATCTGGGTTCTAAGTCCTGGGTCTGCCACTCTGTGACCTTGGGCAAATCACTTTAGGTCTCTGGGTTATTTCCTGGTCTGCAAAATGAGTATCGAATTCGATGATCTATCTGCAAGGTCTCCAGATCTCACAGCCATTAATAATCTGCTGATGTCATTTGTCTCTCAATTAAATGGGCTAAAAAGGTTTGGGTTTTGTTTTTTGGTTTTTTTTTAAGATGGGTAATATGGCCAAATCTCTGTGGCACGCACTATCCTGCCCCACCCCCACCCCTAAAGGGCCCCTAGGCTGTAATAAGACCTCTTGTCTTCTGGGCCAATCAAACCAAGACTCTTCTCTTTTCCCCTCTCCTCAAGCAGGGCAACAGGTCCAGGAAGTCCTGTAGAGGGTGAATGGGGCCAGAAGTAGAAAGACAATGGACCTTGTGTCTCTGGGAGCAGGAGAAATAGATTTCTATTTAAGTTTTTTTTTTTTTTAAAGGAGGGGGTGTGGAAGACATTTCCTTCCAGAGAGACAGAATCACTTAACATAGAAGATGAACAGCTGGGTTGTTTTTTTTTTTTAATATCTACTCTAAATTGACAGTTGCCAATTCTAGACAATCTCCTTTCTTCCCACCAATAATTATAAAACTGGTAAAGGGTTAGAATGTTGTGGCTTTTTTTTTTTTGCAGAAGCAAAAAAGAAAGACTGAAATAAAAATCTCATATCCATCTCTTCATTTCCATTTCGACTGCCTTCACCCTAGTGGAGATCCCCACCCCCCCCACCCCATCACCTCATACCTATATTATTTGCAATAGCCCCTTATTGATTTAACTTATCCTAATCCCTTCCTATTCCAAAAAATCCTCTTGATGTTTGTCAGACTAAGACACCATTTTCATGTATCACTCCCTCTACAAGAACTGCCTTTTTGCCTACTTCACATCTAAATTTCTCTGCCTGATTTCCAAGCCCTTCAATAATCTGGGCCTTTCCTACCTGTCCAATTTTATTTTCATCTACTCAACATAAACTCCTCACTTTAGAATGACTGGACTACTCATGGATTCTCCTTTGAATAAACCGAATTCTTGCCTCCTTGTCACTTTGTGTCTGGTTTCTTGCCCCTACCTCAAATGAACTTTTCCTTCTTTGCACCTTTCCAATTAGTACCTATTCTTTTGAGGCCTAGATCAAGACTCAGGAAGACTTCCTGAAAACTCTAGCCCATGGTGACCTCTCTTCCCTTTGAACTCATGGTCCTGATTTCCTGTTCCACTGCCTGTCATTTAGCACTTAATTATAAATAGTACTGCCTTGTGACATCACTTACACTTTTGTTTGCTTTTTGCCATTTAACTCTTATATAATATTACCTTTTCATACTGGCACACCTTATTTCCCCAACTACCCTGTAGGTTCCTTGAGTGCAGATGCTGGGTATGGTTCTTCTTTGTAGCATCCCACAAATGTATTGTATGTAGTTTGTATTCAGTATTGTTAGTAGAAAATAAGGAAGGTACAAGGAAGAATTATGGTGAAATATATTTATTTGTTACTTCTATGGGGGTGAGTTGGCAGGTAGAGTTAATGATAGAAAAAAGAAAAGGAAGATTTTCAATGGAACATTTAAAATATGCAGAAGGAAACATAAGGAAGTTGAAGGGAACAGAATTAGGGCAGTTTTGTTAGGTTGAATCTAATATACACCTAAAATACTAGGTAATAATCAACAATTTCATATACAATACTGTTTTCATTCATTGTACATTGAAATATTCATGTTTGTCATTTGTTAATAAAAATAAAATTGAAAAAATCATAATCAAACACCGGTTCTCAAAAGTCTTATGCTCAGTGCTTCTGGGATTCTGTGACCCCCAACAGGCATACGAAAACTTCTTTGGTATTTCATTACATTTCACATTTTGTCCCCTTCAGATTTTTCCCCTCATTCTATTACCCCTTAGAAGGTGGCCTATGAAAAGTACAATGGATTGGGAGCCAGGAGATCTGGGAAATAGTCTCTATTCTATCACTTACTAAATGTATTTGTTGTTCAATTGTGCCCAACTCTTTGTGACTCCATTTGGGATTTTCTTAGGAAAGATACTAGAATGGTTTACCATTTCCTTCTCTAGGAAACTAAGGCAAACAGGATTAAATGACTTCCCCAGAAAAACACAGCTAGTAAATGTCTGGGTCAAATTTGAACTCAGGTCTTCCTGACTCCAGGCTGGCACTCTATCCCTTTAGCCACCTAACTTAGTTGTATAACCTAGTATATGACCTCTACATTATACAATTAGAACAACTTGCTTTAATTTTTAAAATATTACCAGATCTTTTTTCCCCTAATCTGTTTAATGAGGAGACTGAAGACAGTCTCTAGGTTCCAGTATATCTCTGAATCTATGATACAACTGAAGAGTCCATTTAAATCAATAAATATTTATCAAACCCCTCTATATTTAGGATATTGTACTAGGTACTGTGAAAAATGAAAAGCTTATATAAAACATAAATAGATCTCCATCTCACTCAAGTTGTTAATTGAACATTTCCTGTAATGCCCCACCCCCTGCATCCAAGGGGGCCCAGCTTTTGCTTTTCTTGAATATAAGAAGGGTTTCTGTCACTTCTCTTCAGAATTATGGGGAGTTGAGTTCCCCTACCTTGTTTACCAATTCTTAAAAAAAAAAAAAAACCTTCTGAAATTCACTGGGAGAAGGGTTAAATTATAATCTTGTCACATACATCCTCCTCTTCCTCCTCCTCCTCCTCCCATAGTATGGGAATAGTGTTCCTCAGAATACACGTCCATAGTGCCACCAGGGGGCACCCAGTAACCCAAGACATTGCACCTGGAGTTGACACAGTAAATCCAAGTCCCCTCCGATAACTGTCTTCATAACTACCCATACAAATGAACAAACTGGGTTTTCAAGGAAACATTACCTATAAGTACTCCAAAGCCTCTGACCTGATAGAGAGGTAGCTTGGGGTAGTAGATGGTACTCTGCATTTGAAGTCAGGAATGTCCTGGATTTGAATCCTGCCTCTGACATTAACTAGTAGTGTGAACAATAGGCAAATCATTTAAAACTTCCATTTGATTATCAGTAAAGTGGGGGGAAATTAAACCAATAGTACCTAGCTCACAGGACTATTGCAAGGCTCAAATGAGATAATGTATGCAAAATGATTTACAATCCTTCAAGAAGTTGTGTTGAGGGGCAGCCAGGTAGCACAGCGAGTAAGAGCACCGGCTTCAGTGTTGAGAAGACCTGGAGATCGAATCCCGGGCTCGGACACTTAGCACCCACCCAGAAACACCTGGCCATATAACCTTGAGCAAGTTACTTAACCCCAATTGCTTTAAAAAAAAAAAAAAAAGAAGTTGTGTTGAGTGGCAAGTCTCCTGCCCTTGACTGCCATCAGTTCACTGTGAGGTGGGGAAAAATCATTTATCCACACTGATTCTTGTTTTCCATATCTGTCAATTGGAGTTAAAACTAAAATTCCATTTCTTCACTACCCCACATTCTAAGTGTAAGATCAGCTAGGCAATTTCACTTTAGACAAGCTGTCCCTCCACCTTCTCCTCTTGAACACCTCCAGGGAGTTTTGCTAGTTTTCCTCAAATATAGAAGTTTGATTTGGGTTGATCTTTTAAAAGGGCCTGGCACAGACAACTTCTGATCCCATTGTCACCCCATTACTACTAAGAGACAATTTCTCTGAGTTCTCTACCTCTTACATCATGCCTCAGGTAAAAGGCTTTCTTCTTTTTCCTTCCTTCTACGTGATGATTGGCCTTAGGCAAGTGTGAAATAGTTGTTTTATGTATGTTCCCATATGCTCCATCCTGGGCCAGGTGCCCAGTACCTTCCTCTGACTCTCTCTTCAGTCACTCAACAAACATTTCTAAAGCTACTCTTTATGCGGAATGCATTCTTCTAGGTGCTGTGGGAAATTAAAAAATAAACAAGATATAGTCCCTTTGGGTAACCCCCTTCTATAGATTAAATCCATAGTGAGAACATAGTGAGAAACCATTTCTGAATTATACAAACATGGTTATTCATAGCATAGTTATTATTTTGTCAAAGAACCTACTAATAAAAGTAGATCTTGTTTTAAATTTTAAACTGTTGCCAAATCTTTTTTCTAGAACTCAGCACAATGAGTTTTGACTTAAAATCTAACTTCCTGAATTTCCATTTCAAGGAATTTAATCAGAAGAGCTAAGCAACTTCATTCCCTATAAGATTTACTAAAAATAAAGTAGGTAGGTCTACAGAAAAGAAATTATCATAGATCTAGAGTTGGAAATAACCAAAGATTATCTAGTCCAACTCCTGTTTTTAGATGAGGAAAGTAAGGCCCAAAGATATCAAATGATTTTGTCTAAGATCAGAGAGCCAGGATTTGAACCAAACCCTCTGATTCAAGTTTCAAGACCCATTTCATTGCACTAGAATCTCTGTAGAGAGTAGATGTGGGATTGAAAGAAGCAAGAAATGTAAAGAATGATCTGCTTGTTGAAGAAAAAAGTATTGAAAGGTTTTATTTCTTGGATACTAAAGCATTTAAAACTGCATCAACCTTTTTTTTTAGAGGGATTTATTGCCAATATGTCTCTTACATATTATTTAGAGTCTCTCTCTTTTTTTATTTTATTTCATTTTTTTGGACAGGGAAAAATAGGGCAATCTAGGTTAAGTGACTTGCTCAAGGTCACACAGCTAGTTTTTGTGTTAAGTGTCTGAGGCCAGATTTTAACTCTAGTCCTCCTGAGTCCAGGGCCAGTGCTCAATTTACTGTGCCACCCAGCCGCCCCTAGAGTCTCTCTTAAAGCTCATAAATTCTTTTCACTTATAAGTCAGCTTGGATTAGCCAGTATATGTGGTCAGACTAGAAAATAGAGAAGAAAAAGTTTCAATCAGGTACTGGCAAGGAAAAGACCCTAGATGATCCCACTTCCCCACCACATTTGCATCTTTTTCAAGCCTAGTTTTCCATGTGACAACTACATCATGAAAGGCAGAAAGACCAAGGTATCATTTCAGTTGATCACTCTGAAGAAACTTTTCTTCCATTATCCCCTAAGTGAGGAAATTGAAGCCCTGAGGCCTCCTAGACACTTGGATGTGGTAAGTCCAAGTTTTACAGAACAAATCCTTTTATTAAGGGGATTTGTTTGGTGACCTTTGGATTCAGTCAAAGGGCCACACTTGAGGACCTCAAGGTCCCAGATTCCCTACCCCTGCTAAGCACTAGCACATTGAACTCTGGATCAAATTCTCATAAAGAAATTGCCAGATAATTTTTACTTTATGTTATATAGCCCAAATAGGTCGTTTTAAAATCCAGATCACTACGTTAAAAAAAAGTTTTAATGTTTCTTTTTCAATTGTACCATAATAATCCCAGATTTCAATGCTTCTTCCCCAGTGGTCCCCAATAGAGTTGGCTATTCATTTTCTTTGAAGATGCCATTAACCACACAAAACAGTTTTTGCATGGCTCCCCAATTTAAATATATGTTATCTCATTGATCTCCCAGCAACCCAACAAGGTAGATGCTATTATCATCGACATTTTGTGCATGAGGAAACTGGGACTGAAGAATGTTAAGTGACTTACCCAAGGTATGAGGTAGGATTCAAGCTCAGTTCGTGCTACCAAGTGGGAAATGGAGAGCCAAGAGATCAAGGAAGAACCTGTACCTTGAAACTCAGGGTAGGTGAATGAACAGGAACAAGGGGAAGAAAGACTGGAAAGGTCATGATAATAACTCACCTTTTATAGCATATTAAAGTTCGAAAAGCACTTTCCTTAGCCATCCTCTGAAGTAAAAGTATTATCACTCACATTTTATAGATGAGAAAATTGGAATTTACTGATGACCACATGAGTGTCCAAAGTAATACATTGGAACCTAGGTCTCCTGACTCAAAGTCCAGCACTCTGCCTAGTCCACCAACACCAGCTTTGTAGCTAGGTGGTACAATGGACAGAATGCTGGTGTTGGAGTCAGAAAGATCTAAATTCAAACCCAGTCTCTGACACTAGCTGCATAATCCTGGGCAAGTTACTTAACCCCTATTTGCCTCAGTTTTCTCATCTGTAAAATGGAGATAATAAAAGTACCTTCCTTGTAAGGTTGTTGTGAGGATCAAACAATTTAAAAATTGTAAACTGCTTAGCACAGTCCCTAGCACAAGTAAGTGCTATATAAATGTTAGCTATTCTTTTGTTAGTGACAGGTTATGAATGGCTTTTGCTTCTAGGCTAAATAGTTTGTCTTTTATCCTAGTGGCAGAAACTGTGAGGGTCTCCTCCTCATTGACTGATTCTTTTGTTAAGGCAAACTAGACCATCTTTTGCCTCAATTCTAACCTAGCCTTTAACTACTGAATGGGTGTTGCCTCAGGCAAAGTGGGACCTCCTTTTCCTGGGGAAAGGCTAGGGTCTCCCACTGCTTCCCAACTGAATCGAATTCATCTCCAGTTGTCCTGACATATGTCTTGCCACTGGACTCTGAAGACTCTGGAGGAGAGAGTGAGGCTGATGACTTTGCATGGCTCTGCCTCACTTAAATCCAATTCACTTGAAAGTTAAGACCACCCTCCTGATGTCATTGGTCCTCGTGGAGAATGAAAAGCAAACAATAGGGAAGCACTGAAGATTTTTGAGCAAGGAGTAAAATGGTAAGCTCTGTTCCTGAAGACATTTTTGCGGGCCAGCTAGAGAAGCCTGTGGGCCCGAGAAGAGCTGTCACCACATCAATCTTACGTGCTGTTGGGGCCAACAGATTTTGCTCCTGGCTATCTTACTGTAAGACTTGTAATATGTTCCTGTGGAAGAAATAGATGCATTTAATAGTGGCAAGAACAGCCGAGATGTAGAACTTGAGTAATGGATTAACAAAGCCAAGCTTTGTATGGACAGAAGATGGACCAACACCACCACAACTTGGAGCAAAGAAGCAGAGTCCAAATGGCGGAAGAGAAATTGGTAGGGTCCCCAGACCCACGGAATCTAGGAAAGGCCAGAGTCTGTGAGCAGTGAGGCATAGGGCCTCCGTGGAGAAGAGCAAACCCAAAGCACAGTCTTGACTGGTCCTTCAAGTTATGTGGACTCTGTAGGTCCAGAGAAGCAGGAATTAATTCTGCTTGCCCTGAGTTCTGTCCCCACTTGGGTTCACCTATAGAGGCTCCTGGGGAAGACAGGGCCCATCATAAGAGAAAGTTTTCTTTACTGTTTATAGGTTCTAGGTTCTGCCTTTTCTGTAATTCTTATTGCATATTCCAGATTTTATTAGCCCAGAATGCTTCTGAAATCGAATACTTCCTTACCAGAGCTAGAAATGATGCAAATTTAGATGTTCCTAGGGCCAAGGCCTCAATCCTGGGTAGGGGAAAAAATTTCCCATCCCCATTATTTTCAATAGGGTCCTCTCAAGGTTTAATTCTGATCCCCATCTGTCATAAAAGAGCCTTCCAGGAGACAGAATTGACATACAGGTTATAGTATGTCACCCCCACTTTGGGAGGGTGTGATGATCACTTTTTAACATTAAAAAATTCTTAGATTCCCTCCTGAGGGGGAAGGAATATCAATTGATTGAGAAAAATAGATGATAACAAAAACTACCATCAGCAAAGTAGTACTTTAAAGTTAATTTGTATTTTTATTAATTATGAAAATGAACAGGAACATTGTAGAATAGTATGATAGCCATTGAGTCAGGAAGTTCAGGTGCTACTTAAAACACAAAATAGAACAATCCTGGTCAAATCATTAAACTTCTTAATGCCTGAGGTGGCTCTTTAATTCTAAGTACAGATGAGTTGCAGATACACACACACACACACACACACACACACACGGAAAAATGTAATGCACATATACGTGAAGTTTTTTTTCCAGTCAGTCTACAGAAGATATGTTTTCTTATTTTTTATGGGCAGTTATACTGTATATTTTGAATTAGGTAATGATAAAAAATATTTGCCATACAATTGGATTCATGGACTGTTTACAGTGACTGCATGGTCTCCCAAGGTTTGCTAGGCCCTCAGGTTGGGAAATACTTATTCTTCATGTGACTTTGTGGCCAAAAAAATCCTCATTTTGACCATAATAACCCTCTTAAAGGCAATTAGGCTGTCCTCAGACCACTGATACTAGGCTTATACTCAAAGGCTTCACAGAATGTGAGGACCAGGCAGCATCTGAGGTGTGCTGACAAACCCTTCAAGAAGACACAGTTATCATTGCCCCACAGTGATAGGTCAGAGTTGGCCTTAAGTAAAAAGCAGTCTAAAAGAATTCTCCTGGGCCCCAAATGACTCTGTTAGAATTTTTATTTTCATTCCCACTCTACATCTTTGGGGACTTATACTCCCCCCTCTATGGGTAACACAGAGAACACCAAATCCTCTTGGTGCTACTTACAGACCAGAGTCTTGTATGCATGTCAGAAACACAATGTGTTTTTAGCATTTTATTTCTGTTCCATGTCACATTAAAAACCCCTTAACATGCTTCCCCAAAGGGAGGACATATGCATTCTCAAGAAAATGCAGTATACAGATGGCAGCCCATTTTTGGCAGCAGGGAAGTTCGACAAGACATTTCAGTTATTTACTTGGAAAATGAATATGCAAGTTAGGCAGGGAGAATTAATTGCTACTTTACAGTATGTAAGAAGGATTACATTTTTAAAAATTAAAATGCTTTCTTTCCATAAGAGAGAGGTTTTTTACCTGGGGTTTGTGAACTTTTGTTTTTTAATATATTGATTACTATATTTCAATACAATTGGTTTCCTTTATAATTCTATGTGTTTCATTTAATTCATGGTTCTGAAAAGGGGTCCATGGGCTTCCCCAAACTACCAAAGGGATTCAGGGACCCAATGAAAGGTTAAGAACACCTGCCATAGGACATATTAGTGCTATTATTGGGACCTAGGAGTTCTAAGTGATTATTTAAAAAAAAAACACAACCCATAAAGGCCAATAGCAGAAATGAACTAAAAGGCATAGTGAGGAAGCTTCTAAAACTTTACATCATCCTCACCAAGTATGTTATTTGTCATTTGTTGATAGAAATCAGTAGTGAGAGGTAGTAAGTGTGTAGCTACATCTGTTTTTAATATGACATGTGTCGCCTCTGACTGTGTAAAAGCAGGAGGTAAGAGTTTATCAAATTTCAGATTTGGCTGATTCAGACAGCCCACCCATATGCAAAGTCTAACAGGCCAGAGAGGAAACAGAGAATGAAAAGAAAGTATATTTTTCCAGAAGATCATATTTCTCTATTTTGTTGTAAATACAGTGATTAAAATACCCTGTAACATTCCATACTCTAAGTTTCAACATTCAAAAAAAGGGGGGGGGGGATTTCTCATTTGTTTATTACTGATATGTTGCTAGAGGGGAAATTAGCTTGCTTCACATGCTGCCATGTGTACATTAAATTAAGTTTATGTTTGAACAACAAACTGAAAGCAGAGTATTTGACAGTAATATTGCATTTCAGGAGCAGATTTAAAGAAGACAGCCACTTTATTACTGACCAAGACTAAGTCTGATGACAATTTTCACTTCTCTGTTTTGTTGCCAAGATTTTTTTTTAAAGGGGAATTATTTTCTCCCCAACATTAAAATAAGTGCACAAAAGTGCTAGAGGTGCTGAAGATTACATATGGCCCTCTAGGTCCTCAAGTACAGCCCTTTGACAGGGATGGGGAACCTGTGACCTGGAGTCCAACTTGAAGTTCAGTCAAAAGGCCACATTTGAGGACCACATGTGGCCTCAGGGGCCAAAGGTTCTCCATCTTTGGTCAAGGAGAAGTCTCATGATTTATCTAGTGTTACACTGCTATTAAATGTCTGAGGACAGATAAGAATTCAGGTCTCCCGGACTTCAGGTCCTGGGTAATTTGAAGATTCACATTTTATTCTACAAAATGGATATACAGATATTGCACTGGTCAGTACCAATGGCAGTTAGACTGTGCAGTGGATAGAGTTCCCAGCCTGAAGTCAGAAAATCTCATCTTCCTGAGTTCAAATCTGGCCTCACACACCTACTAGCTAGCTGTGTGACCTGGGCAAGTCATTTAACCCTGTCTGCCTCAGTTTCTTCATCCGTAAAATGAACCGGAGAAGGAAATAGAAAAGCACACCAGTATCTTTGCCAAGAAAACCCCAAATGGGACATGAAGAGTAGGACACAGCTGGAACAGCTGGACAGCAATCCTGGACCCATCACTTTCTGTGCATGGAAAGGATCCTAGTTAGAGAAAAACAAATGATAAAAGTTAGAAAGGTTTTGCTTTTCAATAACACTAGGGGTGTAGAGGATTTCGAACCTTCATACTTGCTCCCCGAAACTGGCAGACTGCTGGACAAGGTGTACAAAAACCTCTGTATGTATAACAAAAGGAGCCAGCCTTTCAAAAACGTAGGTGTGGCTCCAACTGTTTCCAAACCCCAGGCTATCAGTTGAGTCTCAAAAGGAGGGTTAGCTAGCCTAGCTCTGTAGCACCCCTCGTGAACCCATATCTCACTCAAAAGAGAGATTGGTCTTAAATTTGTTACTCCGAATCTTTCCTGCTTTCAGTTTCAAAAGCTTGGGGTTAGGGTTAGGTGGGAACCATTGAATGTGCATTAGACAATTTCAATGGTTAGGTTTATTCCAAGAATATTTAATCCCAGCATTTGTAGGATCACAACATCTGAGTGCTGAAAGATAATCTTAGAGGGAATCTGGTTCTATCTCTCACTCAAATCAAGATTCCTTTCTACATAATGCCATGAAAACTGTTAACTCTCCTTAATGAAGGGATGGTCCAAATCATACTGCTGGTCTCATTCCAGGAACAAGTGAAATAAAAATGCTTAATGTTCCCTTCTCCTACAAATTCTAAATCTAAGGAAATGATGAATTTCATGATGAAAAAATAAATACAAAACCTCACTAAAAATTCTTTAAAGGAACCCTTGAAAAGTTATTCGAAGCGGGTATTTTAGATATTTTTTTAAATAGATGTTTGCTTTAGTCAAACTAGGGAATTCATGAAATGGGAGAATAACTATATTTTTATTCCAGACGTTGCAGAATTTTTAAAACTGTAAGACAACTTACTCCCTTCTGGTTCTGTATTTCTCAAACTAATCTGGACTTGGTGACCTTTTAGGGGTGTTGAAATGTTATTTTAGAAGGCTGATGCCTGAGCTGGAAGCATGAAATACCCCCAAGGTAAAGGGGAGGGGATGTAGAAGCCTTTTTATTTAGCCTCTTTCCATACTGAAAAATTACCACCTGTAATAAATATTCTTGATAAATACACAGTTCATATTTAATGTTATAGAGTTGAAAAAATTTCACTACCACCAAAACAATCATAAAGTTATCCCTATTAATCATGAAAGAACCGTAGTGTTATGCAGAACAATTTGTTAAATATTGATTTAATCAAGCTTCATTTTGCAGTTAAGGGAAACTGAGACACAAAGAAATTCAATATCTAGCCAAATTTTAGTTTATTTATTTAGTCAAATATTTATTGAGTGACTGGCAGAACTAGAACCCAGGTCTCCTGAATGTTCCTTTCAAAACAAATGAAATTTTTTAAAATCACTTTTCATGTCATAAAGCATTTTATGTATGTTCTCTAATCTTAGTTAGACCAACCTGCCTCTCAGGGTAGCATAAATAGCCCAGCATTGCTCCAGCAAGCTGTTGAAACATATCTCATTTTCTTCAGACTGATATCCAACCTTAGGTTGAGAGCTGGTTAATGTTCAGTGGAGGTTAATTCCATGGAGGCTGATAAAGGTGGAAAAAAGCTTTGAGAGCTGGCAGCATGTGAATGAGTCCACCACAAATTAAGGCTGTATGATGAAAAATTCCCCAGCTGATGGCTAGATATCAAGTTCCCATATATAGGCGCAGCCTTGAGTGGGACAACTGATATGACCTGTCTAACTGGACTTCCTCTCCTTCGTCTCCAGGCACCAAACTCTTATAGTCTAAAAATCTAGTCCTTGCCTTTCTCCTGGCCCCTTCTCATATCTTTTCATGAAACTCTATTTAGACCCAGAAACCATTTTCTGTCTCTGTCCCATTCCAGTTAATCATCCAATGAGCCAAAGGCCATACCCTCAAACGTATAGGATACAATGGACAATTTTTGTTCCCCTCCCTCCTCATTCCTGAGAAAGGAAAGAGTTCTGCCCATACCATGGACCCTGCCCAGACATGTTCCTCATCCCACTTCAGGGGCCAGGCTACATGAGGCAAGATAATTATTCAATGTAATCCGAACATCTAAATATCTGCCCACCTTTCCCCTTTAGCTGTATAAACTACCTTGTGGGTGACAAAAACTAGAACAATGAAATTGAAAGAGTTTTCTTGGAGTAGTAACAAGAATGCTGAATTAGAAATCAGAAACCCTGGGTTCAAATCTCACCTTTGTTAAATTACTTAAACTCTCCCAGCTACCCAAAGGGGGAATTAGATTAGTAGATCTCTAAGGGCCCTTGGGGGCAGTGACTAATGTGCTCTAGGCCTGGAGTCAGGACAACTTGAATTTAAATCCTGCCTCACACATTTACTAACAGTGTGAACCTGGGAAATTCACTAAAAACTGTTTGCGTCCATTTCCTCATCTGTAAAATGATCTAGAGAAGGAAATGGCAACTACTCCAGTATCTTTGCCAAGAAAACCCTAAATGAGTTCACAAGAGTTGGACACAACTGAAATGACTGAACAAAAAGGTACCCTTCCAGCTCTAAAAGCATTGAATGTTAGCAAAAAATACCAGATAAAGTTGGCTGTTAGTACAACTTACTAAGAATAATTGATATTTATACTGCTTTAAGATTTGCAATGATCACTTCCATTTTAGTAATGAAAAATTGGGCCTCAACAAGGTTAAGTGATTTGCATATGGTCACTCAGTGTCAAAGGCAGGATGTGAACCCTAGTCTCCCTGACTCCAAATCTGGTACTTTTTTCACCCGACCACATTACCTATCAAGTAGCAGTAATAAAAAAAAAGTACATAATTACAAAAGTTTAAAATGAAAGTCAACCAAACATGTTGATATTTGATTTTATAGACACAGTCATGAAGATGCTTCACCAAAGGCTCAGGTAAACACATGAACCAGTTGAATGCTATGGCAGCCACCTAAGAGTTATACCTCTTGGGCCCTTAGGAAATAACACTGGGTACATGAGTTACCTTTAGCTTCAAAGCACAGAACAGCTAAATGCTCATGTAAGCAAAATGTTTAGCATAATTGTTTTCTTACCAAAGCTAGGCATTGTAGGTAACACTGTTTAATCAAATATACAGTAATGTTGGTCCTGTGTAACATGACAAATTGAAATCACACACAAAAAAATCACTTTTGGAAGGCCTTGTAGGCAAAAGTCAATCTTCTGTGCATTCTGGAGTGTTATCTTAGTTATAAGTACCACCTACGTACATCAATGAGGTGTTGTAAGGATTAAGGTAATGTTTGCAAAGTGCTTTGAGACTAGGATGAAAGGTTTGTACTTTGACATCGGTACAATTTCGTGGGTTGGTGTTTGCTGCTGTTTGAGTTCTAACTTGGGTGAATGCATTATTTCCAAATCACAGGTATTTGTTTCTAATCAGTTTATAGGTGACTCATTTTCAGGCTACAGAATAACTTCCCACCTTAGGTAACCACCTTAGTTACCTAAATTCTAATACTCCTGTGTGTATTTGGGGGTAATCTATGTACTACTAATAGAATTTCAGATTAATTAGGTTAGTTCCTTTTGGCCAAGTTTTTGTAGCATTTTACTACCAGTCTGTGCCATTTGGCCATGTGTATAGAAAAAGAAATAAAATAAACTGACCTAAAATAATTAAACTCTCTAATCTACTTTAAAAAACAAAATTCATATAGAATGTTATAATGTTAGAACTAGGAAGGACTTAGAAATCATTTAAACACTTGCCTGATAAATCAATGACTCTGTTACAAAAGCTTATATACATATATATGTATCTATATCTATATCTACCTTCCTATCACATTATCCTTAACTATATCAATGAACAGTTTAAAAAAACAATTAAAAGTAAAGTTAGCTGACTCATTTCAGGGGAATAGCTGATAATGGTTCTCCTGGCACCTTCAGTTAATAGATAATGTTAATGTCAAAGATATAAAAAATATTTTAAACAACTAAAGGCCTTTGAAAACTTTTAAAGACCTGCAATATATTTTAAGCATGTTAAAAATGAATATATAATCTTAAAATACATTTATGTGGAAAGTAGTTATTTTCTGCCCTTTGTTCTGGTAGAAGACCATGACATCAGGAAGGTGATACCATGACTTGCAAG
The DNA here is from genome assembly GCF_028583685.1 of Petaurus breviceps papuanus. Lineage (NCBI taxonomy): Eukaryota > Metazoa > Chordata > Mammalia > Diprotodontia > Petauridae > Petaurus > Petaurus breviceps. Next base: position 1,122,596 of record NW_027187296.1, on the reverse strand, counting down.
TGAATTGGATTTAAGTGAGGAAGGGCTGTGCAAGGTCACCAGCCTCACTTTCATCTCCAGAGTCATCTGGGTTCAGTGGCCAGATATAGATCAGGATGAGTAGAGATGGGCCTAGCATTTATTTGGAGTAGAAGCACACTGGATAGAGTGATAAACCTAGAGTCAGTTCAAATCCAGCCTCAGACACTCCTGACTTGTATGACCTTGGGTGAGTCATTTAATTTCTATCTGCCTCAGTTTCTACAATTGTAAAATTGGGATAATAATATCTCTTCTTTCCCAGAGCTGTCATAAGGATCAAATGATATAATCTTTGTAAAGCATTGACACTAAGAGCTTGATATGTGCTTTTGTCTATCCTTTTTGTGTTTCAAAGTTTTGTCTAAAAGAAGTACTGTGTTCAACTAAGTCCATTTTTTTTCAAGATGGGTATTAGTATTTAGCATTCTGAAAAAAACCCCACCTAAATAGTTGAGGTGACTGAGCCCTGACTTATCTGTGTTTACTTTCTTGTGATCTGGTAAAAAGTAACACAAAAGCCTTCTCAGAATTACTGTCTCCAAAGAAAAAGAACACTATGACTTAAGGGGGAAGGGGGCATGAATATGATGTCTTATAAGTCTTGAATTCCCTGCCTCCCCCCCCCATTGGAGTTTTTAAAAGAATATTTGTTTGTTTAAGGCAAGGAGGTAGTAGATTAATTTTAATGTTAAGGTCTCAGTTAAAAGGAATTCATGTCTCCTCATGTAGACAAATTATTTCTAACGAGGCATAGCACCTGTATTATCAGATACTGTAGTTATTCCTAGATTTGTTATTCTTGGCATGTATGCTATAGAATCACATGTCAATGTGTGTATGTACAAAGACTAGGGTTCTATTAAAAGAGAGAGTGAAATGCCACATAGTACTTTTTTCACAGCCCAATTAAAATATGCAGTCAAAGTAGTCATTAATGGACAAGAATTGATGACAGCCATGGAAAGTACTTATACAAACAAATATTCATTCTAGAAATACATTATCTTTCTCTTCATAAACACACACGTGTGTACACACACATATATGTGTACATATATACATACGTGTGTATACAGAGAGAGAGAAAATGTTCAGGGCAGCTAGGTGGTGCAGTGAATAGAGAACCCACCCTGGATTCAGGAGGACCTGAGTTCAAATTCTGCCTCAGACACTTAATACTTACTAGCCATGTGACCTTGGGCAAGTCACTTAACCCCAATTGTCCCACCTCCCCCCTCTAAAAAAAAGAGAGAGAGAATGGTTCCCTCAACCCTCTTCAAATATGACATTCCTGATGAGGTTCATCAGCTATCAGCCAATTAACAGATTGTACCCATTTTATATCTGCTTTCAATCTAATGGAGTTTTTATTTAACTGCTAGCAGATGTCTTCCTCCAAATCATTTCAGTTCAATTAAACAATTCTTCACTGAACACTTTCAGTGCAAAGTACTTACTATGCAGCAATAACACCTGACAAAATATAATAAACAATATTACATTTTTTGTTACCAAAGCTAAATGATGAGGATTTTTGAAAAAAAAATCATCAAAATCCTGAAACTTTAATGAAAATGGTCAAATCAACAAAGTATTGACCTGAGGTTTTTATAGGTGTGGAAAACCTGTGGCCTAGAGGTCACATGTGGCTCTCTAGGTCCTCAAGTTTGGCCCTTTGACTGAATCCAAACTTCACAGAACAAATCCCCTTAATAAAAGGATTTGTTCTGTAAAACCTGGACTCAGTGAAAAGGCCATACCTGAGGACCTAGAAGGCCCCCTTCAGCTTTGAGGCCACAGGTTCCTCCACTCCTCCCAGATCAGAAAGGTAAATTCAGTCACAAACCCTACTACCTACTAAACACTATAACTTCCCAATCACTCTCCTTTAATTCTAAAAACACTTCTATCCCTAAGGTGGAATTTGGTGGCCATGAAAGCCAACATATAGGCATATAAACCTACCTGCTGGTTTTCTTTAACATGTAGGGTCTGGGGGAGTTCTTTGTGTAATGTGGATATATATATTCTGCTTCCTCTCTTTCATCCCTCTCTGGTCTAACCTTGGGTTTGTAATGCTTTGTAGTCAGCCATACCAATTCCCAAAAGTCACACAGGACTCTAAATCTAGAGCTAGAAAAGCCCTCAGAGGCTCTCTGGCCCAACCTCATTATTTTACAGTTGAAAGAACTGAAGCCTAGAGAATTTAGGTGTCTTGTCCAAGGTTGCCCAGGTTGTAAACAGCAGAGTCAGGAATAGAACCCAGGTCATCTGACTCCAACACTTTTCATATACTACACTGTCCATTGGCCCTGGAATTAATCAGATTGTGGGGACTAAAGACTTAAGGAGTCATGGATGACAATTCCATTAGTCAGGTGTTGTATCTAACATGTATATGTACTTGTGATATTTTTTAAATGAACATATATAAAGTCTAGGGTAATAATATGTCCATCATGTATCTCAAAAAGCTACCATGCCAGAAGATCTTTTGATTTTAATGAAGTATCCTAAGAAGTTGGGCCTGAGATTTCAATGCCTCAAAGTAACTATACCTTCAGTCAAATCTCTCAATAAGAATTAGTATCATCCAATCCAGAAAACCATAGCATTTTATTGATTTTATTTTTGTTTCCAAAATTTTTTTTTCAAATAACAAGCATTTATTTTCTCTCCTTCCCACCTTCCCCCAAACTATCATTTAAGTAAAATTCTTGGTTCACTAGCTCTAGTCCCATTCACTTCCTATCATCATGGGTACCCTAAGAAGATGATGCTGGCTTTACTCTTCCCCTTTTCTCCCCAGCCACCAGGTTTGGGTTATTAGTGATACAACCAGGATGGCTCAGGACAGGACAGACTAGCAGGGTGTGGGCACAGACCAAACTGCACTGCTAGTCCCACACAATCACACATGAGAAACCCCCCCCCAAACCAGCCAAATTCCTCAGGGGGCACCTAGCGCCACAGAATATTGTGCTCCACTTTCAAAAGCAATGGTACTAGACTAATCCAAGACTTTTGAAGTCCCTATGGGATAATCTTACAGATGGAAGAAAAGCTCATTCTGGACCAGTTCTACTCAAACACAAAGGAGTTAGTAATCTAGAGCTCCCTTGGCCCGTTTCACCCGTCAGCTGAGTTAATTCAAGTTGCTTTCAGCATGCCTCCCTAATGGTGTGAACAGGCTCATAAGAAACAAGGTCCCCTCCTACCATTCCAAGCTTCGAACAGCTTGCACTCCTTCACATACTTTAAGATCCAGTGACATCGGGACATTGGCCTTCTTGCTGTTCCTTGCATAAGACACTCAATCTCCCATCTCTATGCATTTTTCACTGGCTGACTCCCATGCCTGGAATGCTTCCCCTCTTTGTTGCCACTTCCTGGATTCCCTGGCTTTTTAAAAATCTCAGTTAAAATTCCACTTTTTGTCTTCCCTCTAAGATTATCTCCAATTTATCATGTGCACGCACACGTGTGTATGTGTGTATACCACATACATATATATGTATCTAGCTATACCTACATAGTGATTTTTGTCTCAGTATGTATATACATATCTGTCTCTTCCTCTTTGTATAAACCTGCTTACGTGATTTCTTCCTCTTTAAATTGTGAACTCCTTGAGAGCAGGGACTTTTCTTTTTCTTCTTTGTTTCCCCAGTGCTTAACACAGGCGATAAATACATGCTTATTGACAGACTTGAAAAATGGCATCGGAAGAGTGCTTCCAAAGCCTCCTGTTCCACTCTTTGGTTAGCCCACTAGGCAGCAGCTGCTCTGGCAGCCTAATTTTATCCCTCCTCATCTTACGTTCAGCACAGCTGAGCTGCCCTTTGGAGATCTTTCATCACCTCTTGAGTGACAGCGTTCTGAAACTTACTTACCAAAGACCAGGACCTGCCATCTGATAGAAGACAAACCGAGTTCAGAGCTCAGGGTAGAAACTTGAATTCTACAGTTGCTGTCTCCAGCAACTTTTAGACAAAATTAAGACAAAGGTTCAAAATGCCACGGAGTCATATTGGCTCTTCATTTCTTTTTCTTTAAGGAGGACAAGGTAGATAGGGAAATACTCCGACTTGCTTTCTTCTATCACTGCTAATGAGAAACAAAACCCAAGAGGAGAGACACTCACTAGGGGCAGATGTTCATTTATTTCATAGCCCTGGATGTCCCGGCCAACAGATGAGCACTGCCCCCAAACAGTGCAGCATATCCAAGTAATTAAGACACCCCAAAGAACCCAGCAATGCCAAAAATGTATGCCCCTGGCCATTCTCTCACCAGCTATTTTTACGATGCCTCAAGTGGGATGGTTAGAGTAGTTCATGCCCAAACTATGATCTCTCTTAGAGCTACAATGATCTGGAATTTTTAAATGAAATTTTATAGGAGGAAATCAAACTGTAAGACAGAAAATGTGCAATTAACTTTCCCCATTGGTTAGAGTCTGTGGACTCTCCATATATAATTGTCCACAGCAGTTGTGAATTGTCATACTAGTAGTAGTGTGAGGTTTTAATTCACTAACTGAAAAACAAGGGCTTTACCACAGAATACCTGAGCTAAAGCCTCTGATTTTTGTGCCTTAGTTTCTTTCACTGTAAAATGGGTTAATACAAATACAACCTCACAAAGTTGTTGTAAGGAAAGTAGTCCATACATATGAGTTTTTCTTATTCTCTTCTTTTCATAAAGACAATACAGGGGGCCATGTCTGATTAGTAACATAATTCTTCTGCCAGAAATACATCTCACCCCACATCAATATATAGAGCAAATTAATATTTCAGAAAAAAAAAAAAAAACTTCCCTCCCCCTTTGAAATAAATGAGGTTTTGTTTGGGCTTGGTTTTTTTTTTTTTTTTTAAATCACAAATTCAAAAGCAATGTTTGAGCTCCCCCTATTGGTAAAGACATTCAGTTGTATGATAAATGGTCTACAGAAACGACCCAATTTAGTTGCTATTTCACAATTCTATATGGCTCTTAAAAGACACTCCATTTTAAATAATTTTATAAACCATAAGAGTAAAATAGGTAATTCTTTAAGAATGTAACAATACTCTTTGTGTTTGGAGAACTAATTCTGGCATATCTAGTGTATTCATGCCACGTTTATCCTCATTTGTAAATGTTAACTCTTCAGCTCCTTTAGAGAAAGTCTTGAATATGATCTTCCTTCTTTGCCTCCTGCCTCCTCTGCTTTCCTTCAAGTCTCAGCTAAAATCCCACCATCTGCAGGAAGGCTTTCCTGATCTTCCTCAATGCTGGGGGTTTCTCCAGGAGATTATCTCCAGTTTGGCCTGAATGCATCTTGTTTGTACACAGGAGTTTCCATGTTGTCTCCCCCATTAAGACTGTGAGTTCCTGGAGGTCAGGGACTGTCATTTACATTTCCTGTATCCCCAGGTCTTAGTACAGGGCCTCCCACATAGTAAGCATTTAATAAACAGATGTTTGTTTATTTCAGATTAGGAGAAAAAGTAAGTTATGGTAACCAAGCAATCTGAAAAGGGCAAATTATAGCCTAGATCAGGGGTGGGGAATCTGCAGCCTGAAGGCTATATGTGGCCTTCTAGGTCCTTGGGATAAAATCCTTTTATTAAAGGGATTTGTTCTGTGAAGATTGGATTCAGCCAAAAGGCCACACTTAAGCATGTAGAGGGCCACATGTGGCCTCAAGGTTGCAAGTGTTGCTTCCCCCCGCCCCCCATGGGTTACTATTTTGTGAAAATAGATTTTTAAAGAAGTATCGAAAAAGTCCAAATTTCCCTATATATTATAAGCAATAGCTGCTGACCGCTAAATTAGATCACTGGACCAAAGGCAGATTTAAATTGGCAGATATGAAGTGGAATAGTCCTGTTGGTGGGAAAGGTGGTTGAGACATAGTGAGGAAGGATAGTTATAAATTAGATAGGTAGCAGTTACCTTCATATAGAAACCCAATTTCAGTAAGTTAAGCTCCACTTTAGATCTAATGTTAATTTTTCAACTTTAATTTGTAAACTCTCGTTAACATTGAGATAGAACCTAGAGCTGAAGAGAACAGCTCTTTGTTGATTCTCAAGACTGAGATAAAGAACCCGAGACCTAGACAAGCTTCCGAACATTCCAACCAACCACAGGCCTGCCTCACAGTGATTAGCCAGCCCCGGGGGAGAGAGGGGGAAGACACTCATTACCCAGCCATTCAAGGGCTGCAAGGAGCAAAGCTCTCATTTCAGCAGAAAAGCTAGGTGTGGCTGTTAATGCATAGCTGGAGGGAAGTTGGGGATATAGGCCATTGTCAAATGGGGGCCCTGAAATTCCTTTCATTTGCAATCTGGTGCCAAATTCTTATACACTAGAATGTGAAAGAATAGCCATACCCCAGGAAAGTGCTAGGAGTATCTTAAATTCTTCAAATAAATTCCCAGTAAATTTACATTAGCTCTAAAAAGTATTTTTCTGAAAGTTTCTTTAAAGGTATACTGTTTAAAAACTGCTTTCAGTCCTTCAGAATTTACACATTTTTTAAATTGTACACATTTTTCCTTATATTGACATTGTACACACATAATACATACATATATACATATATATGGAAATATGGAGGGAAAGGTGTGTCATATAACTTACTGATACAGATTTCTACCACCACCACCCCATTTGTTTTTAATCTATTAGGTAGGAAATAAACATTTAATAAGATATGTGCTTAAGATGTTTAAAACTCGAGAGCTTTTCAGTCTGTTCTGCCAAAATGTTAATTTTAGACATTTTAGCTTCAATTTTAATAACTGCCATTATCAGTCACACTGCAAAAAAAAGTCTCCCTCCATTGACAGCTCTTCCTTCTAAAACGAAACGTGTATATTATAATGTCACAGAAAGCAAGCAAAACTAGGATCTCCCCACAAAGTAGAGGGGCACACTGGGCTTATAAACAAAGATAAGTATCAGACTTTTCAATCGAAGCTTCTTGGGTGGGGGGGAAAGAGGGAAGAAAGGGTGCTTTATTACAATTCAAGTCATTGTAATGCAAATTTTCCTCTAATAAAAGAGCTGGGAGCCAGTGCTTGGCTTACCAGGGTCCAGGGAGAAAGAATGCTCAAGTGGTGATCATCTTAATGGAATTTCACCTATAAACACAGTTTTGTTTATCTAGATTTCTGTGAACTCAGGGCAAAGAACTCCCAGTTCTCAAAGCAAAACCACCATCTCCTTCACCCAGAAAAGTTGGAGAACTTGAATGGCCGCAGGTACATGCCCCTTTTTAGCCTCCAGGACTTATTTAGGGAAAGACAATTAGCATACACCAAAGTGGGGACTCCCTCCTACTCTGATAATCCCAGATTCACTGTCCCATGCTCTCTTGACCTTTGTTATTCCCTTCATTTGATTTCAACATTTCAAATTCCTCTTATGCACTGATTACATTCTATTTAAATAAATTATATTTAATCTCTTCATATCTATTTCCCCTTACTAGAGTTGGAGGTAGGGGTTCTTGTCTTTTCCAGTCTTAGTTTCTTTATCTATAAAATGGAGATAATAATGGCACCATTTTCAGCATTTTGTTGTGGGGACCAAATGAGATCATATATGTAAAATGCTTTGCAAACTTTTAAGTGCTATGTAAATGTTATCATTACTGTTGTTCAGTCTTTTTCAGTCATGTTTGACTCTTTGTGACTCCATTCAGGCTTTTCTTGGTACATATACTGGAGTGATTTGTCATTTCCTCCTGTTCATTTTATAGATAGAGAAACTGAGGCAAAAAGGGTTAAGTGACTTGCCCAGGGTCACATAGGAAGTGTTTAAGAACAGATTTGAACTCAGGAAGTCCTCCTCACTTCAAGCCCAGCACTCTATCTATTTTGCCACCTAGCTTCCTGTAAGAGGGGATATAACGGTATCTTGTTTTGCTCCCACAAAAGTTATTGGAAGATAACCAATAAATGTGGGGAAGCTCGATTATCTTATTTTACTAAAATTCAGGCCTTCCTGGAACTATGACAATGACTAGAGGGAACTAGAAAGGTGGGGGTGTGGCACACAGCTTTCACCTTAGAAGAGGTCAGGCCCGGTCAGGTCTCAAGTATCCTCACTACCACGCCTATATAATTTGCATATTCCCTCAATAGGGAATGTAGGGAAATAAAGTGAGGAATTTGAGGAATTTGACTTACCCTAAGTCTAGCAGGAAGGACAGAATTGTAGAACCTCACTCCTGCTTCTGCATTATTGTGGGTGTGTCTCTAGTGAGTATCATACCCCACTTCATTTGCTGGGAGTGTGATGAACACCTTCTGGATTCTGGTTTCTTCATTGGGAAGGTGTATAGCCTATGGATCTTCCAAAGAGCCTACAAGTGCGTTTCTCACACTGCTCTTAGTATTATTACAATTAATAATTAATGAATGAATGATCTAATTCAACAAAATTCCCCATTGCCTTATGTATCTCTGCCTCATAGGATCATGCATATAGAGATGAAAAGAACCTTACAGGTCATCTAGACCAACCGTGGTCTCATTTTACAGCTGTGGAAACTGAGATCCAGAGGGGGTGAAATGATTTGCTCGTGCACAAAAGTCCCATGATTCCAAATCCATCAGACTGACATTAAAAAATTATCTTGAAGAGAGTTGGGTTTCTTTTTGTCGGGGGAGACAAAAAAAAAAAAAGAACGTGGGTGGTCTTTGTCTATTATGCTACCAAAATGATTTTTTGATATCTTGAAAAAATCTTAGGCTTTTATCATCTAAATGCTAATTAAATTTCTTTACAAAGCATGAGTCTGATTGAAAGTATTATACAAATTTGAGTCTCCCGAATTCCATAATGAACAAATGCTAGCCAATTGTTTTCTATTACTTGATATTTCATTTTTCAAAGCAACATCTTTAGCTTCAAGCTCACGTTCCCATCAGACAATTGAGAAATGGTATAATGGTGTGTTTTATAGTCCACTACTACTTCACTTAATGCACAGATTAATTCCCAAATACAATATCTTTTAGACCAGTAGAAAATTGTAATAAAGTGTACAAAGCTATTCTTGATATTATACTCCATGCAGAGCACTTACAAAACAAGCCCCATTTCCAATGCTGGATCAAGAGTTCATAATTTGTAGTGATAATAACAACAACAACAATTAACATGTATATAGTGCTTTGAGGTTTACAAAATGTTTTCCTGCCTTTGGAGATTGGTAATATGAACGTATTTTCCCCATTTCAAAGACAATCTACTCAGGCTCTCTTCACCTCTCCCTCCTGTGGGCTACTACAGCTTTCTGGTTGGTCTCTCCCTGTTACAATCTAGCTGCCAAAGTGATTTTCCTAAAATATAGGTCTGACCATGTCACCTCCAGGGGCAGTTAGGTATCAAAGTGGATAGAGGGAATCAGTCAGAAAGATATCCTCCTGAGTTCAAATCCAGCCTCAGACATATGGCCCTGGGCAAGTCACTTCATCTGTAAAATGAGCTGGAGAAGAAAATGGCAAACCACTCCAGTATCTTTGCCAAGAAAACCCCACATGGAATCACAAAGAGTGAAACAATTGAATAATAAAATATCACTTCCCCTACTCAAACAACTCCAGTTACCTCCAAGATCAAATATAAAGCCCCTCTAGTTTTTAAAGGCCTTCCCAACATAGCCCCTTTCTCCTTTTCTAATTCTTACATTCTACTCCCCACCAAACACTCCACAATCCAGCTATCCCCAATGCTTCTCAATCTCTGGTTCCTGACTTCCTTCAAAACCCAACTCAAATCCTGTCTTCTTCAGGAGGTCCTTCCTGCCCTCCCCTGACGCTACTGACTTTCCCTTTGCATTGTGTACTCATATCTAGTATGTCCTTAATTACTAACAGCTCTAATAGATAGTCTCCCCCATCAGAAAGAGAGCACCTCGAGGACTATGCTTGTGCTTTGTCTTTCTTTGCATCCCCAGCGCAGTACAGTACCTGATACGTAATGAGTGCTTACCCCCAATCATCATATCAAAACATTAAATTGACTATTATCTTAAAGGCGGGAAAGAAGGGTGAGTGACCCGGGGATTATTTGGCATCTGCTGTCTTCATGCAGTTAGACAAGCACCTACTTTCTACAAGGGGATACAAAGTCAAAACCTCCAAACAACACTGGCCATCAAGGATTCTACCTTTTACATTACAATTGTTCTGCGGCTCCCTGGACATCATTATACCAGCCTCCCATCTTTGACCAGAGACTAGCTCCAACTCTGGGAATCTGGGCTTCAGACTGATGGGAGCTCACCTTGTCGAGCCCAAGCCAGATTCACTCTGCTGCTTCCTACTCATCTTCATGTCTTGCTATTGCATGTATATCCTCCATCTCCCGCTCCCTTCCACCCATAGCTCTGGGAACAAAAATCAATGCCACCATTCCTGGAGAGGAGATTTCAATCATTCGTACTTAGGAGTAATGAGCTGCCTTTGGAGATAGTTTGGCAGTACAGTGGGTAAGAGTGTTGAGTCTGAAGTCAGGAAGACCCGAGTCACAACTTCTGTTTGCCTCAATTTCCTCAGTGGGAAAATGGGAATGATAGTAAGAGTACCTACCTCCCAGGGTTGTTGTGAGGATCAAATGAGATAATATTCATAAAGCACGTGGTAGGCACTTCAGAAATACTTGTTTATACATCCCTTCCTATTCATATCATTCTTGATCTTTGTGACTTCCTTGACCAAAATTTCTGTCCCTGGCCATTAATCTCTTGAATCTTCCCCAATTAGGATGTAATCCTTTTTTTTCTTTGAGAATTCACACTATTTTTTGCCTTCATCTTGCTTTTTGTAATTGATTCCCCAGTACTTAGCACAGGGCCTGGCACGTAGTAAGAACCTAAAAGCTTTTTCATTCATTCATTCATGTATTTATCCATACATTTATTACAATAGTAACAGCTCCCATACAACATAACTGAACTATTGATCTGAAGAATGGATAATGGACAATAAAATCACTGATTCTAATTTCCTAGACAAGTTTAACCGTGTAAAATAAAAGGCCAAAAAGTCTAGAAAATGTCTTACTTAGCCAACATAAAAAGTCTTTTGGTAAATACTACTTACTGAAGATTTAAAATTGGATCATATCACATAACAATAAAAAGTAATTGAAAGGAAATATGTCTTCAAAATTCTTGGCCCGCGCCCCAACTAAGCCATAATACTCCAAGTACATTTGTAGATCATAGAGTAATAGATTTAGAGTTGTCAGCAATCTTGGGAAGGCATCTCATCCAACTCCATCATTTTATAGATGAAGAAATGGAGACCCAGAGAAGTCGTGACTTCCCCAACGTTGTACAGTCAGGAACCATCAAAACTAAGATTCTGAACCAGGTTCTTGGGTATCAGATCTAGTGCTCTTTCCGCCGCCCAACACGGATGAAGAGGTCTTGCAGCCTTTCCATAGTGACCTATTGTTACCATTGATAGCACTGTAGCCACACTGCATTTGAACTCAGCCTGTTATATCCAAAGTACTTATAAGGAATGAAAAATTGTCCTTAAGAAAACTGAGCAAAGTAGCTAACTCTAACCAAACATACATAGGCATACCTTGTTTTATTGTACTTTGCTTTACTGTAATTCACAGATAGTAATTTTTTTGTTTTTTAAAGAAATTGAAGATCTGTGCAACCCTGAGTCAAGCAAGTCTCTTGGTGCTCACATGTCTCTGTGTCACATTTGGTAATTCTCACAGTATTCCTGATTCTTTCATCATTATTATATTTGTTGTGGTGATCTGTGATGTTACTATTCTAATTGTTGGGGCTCCAAGAACTGTGCCCATATAAGATGGAGAATTGATAAGTTTTGTATGTGTGCTGGTCCCCCCACCCTTCTCTTCCCCCACCCCTTTCCTCTGTCATCCTTATTCCCCGAGATCCAGCAATATTGAAGAATATTACATAAACTCAGTTGATAAAGTAGCAGCAAGGTTTGTGAGAACTGACTTCAATTTTGAAAGAAGTTTGACTATAGGTAAAATGTTATCAAACAGCATCACATGTTGTAGAGAAATCTTTCATGAAAGGAAAAGTCAATTGATAAAGCAAAGTTCATTTTTGTTTTAAGAAACTTCCACTGTAAAAAAAAAAAACTGCCACAGCCACCCCAGCCTTCAGCAACTACTACTGATCAGTCAGCAGCCATCAACATATAGGCAAGACCTTCCACTAGCAAAAAGATTGACTTGAGGAAGGCTCAGATAATGGTTAGCACTTCTTTTTTTTTTTTTTTGTTTGTTTGTTTGTTTAAGCAATCGGGGTTAAGTAACTTGCTCAAGGTTACACGGCCAGTTATTTCTGGGTGTGGTGCTGAGTGTCTGAGCCCGGGATTCGATCTCCAGGTCGTCCCAAACACTGGAGCCGGTGCTCTTACTCGCTGAGCCACCTGGCCACCCTATGGTTAGCACTTCTTAGCAACAAAGTATTTTTTAATTAAGGTATGTACTCGGGTTTTTCCAGACATAATACTATTGCACACTTAATAGATACAGTATAGTGTAAACATTAAATGCACTGGAAAGCCAAAAGATTTGTGTGACTTTCTTTATTGTGACATTCATTTTATTGTGATAGTCTGGAACCAAACCTGCAACATCTCCAGAGTATGCCCATACAAAAGAAATGTGCTGAAAGTCACATCATTTTGAAGGTATTGGGGGGTAGGGTGGGAAATTAATCTTCAAAATACCTCAAGAAGGGCAACAATCCAAAAGAATGAAAAAAATCAAACAAAACGTAGATAAGTATTATTACCTAAAACAGGTGACCAAGAAGACACTGACAGTCCATATGCCTACTTTCTCACCTCCATAAAATCTTTATGAGACTGGTCTATGGTCTATACACACACTGACATTGATAAAAATATGAGAAAGGAACAGGAAACCTTTTGCAAATGATTCTTCAAAATAGACCACATCTTCACTGTCACACAATTGATCGAACTGTATTAGAGGATACAAATTCCTTAGTGTTTACAACTTGTCTACAAAAAGCCCCTGACTAGGGTAGCATCAATGTGAGTGGAGAGGAGGGAATATCCAGTCATGTATTTATTTCAAAGCTTTGTCTGAGAGAATATTGAAGTGTTCTCTTTGTAATCAGAAAATGAAGCTCAAAGCAGCACTGAAGAACAGGCTGCTTTGGACTTTCAGCTCAATCGAAGTCAGGGAAAACAATAAGGCTGCAGGTGATGGAAAGGAGCTTCAGAGAAGAGATGTGGAACACAGTTTCTTTTATACATGTTTACAGAAATCCATATGTGGAGGAGCAAGACAGTTCTTGGTGGGGAGTACAGCCAGTGTATACATGCAGAGTTTGGATATGAGGGCATCATTACCAAGAAACAATAAAGAGGCTGCTTGGGAGACAGATATAAGAAGACTGGAATAATAGGAAAGTGGCAGGTTATGACGGGCTTTTAAAAAGCCAAGGGATTTTATATTTGATCTTGGAGGTAATAGGGAGTTTGTTTTTTTTTAAAAAGTTTTTATTGATGCCTTCTGTTTTTTACATCATCCTCTGCCTCCCTCTTCCAGAGAGCCATCCCATGTAACAAATAGTATCTTTTTTCTTTTTTTTTTTTTATAAGCAATCGGGGTTAAGTAACTTGCTCAAGGTTACTCGGCCAGTTATTTCTGGGTATGGTGCTGTGTATCTGAGCCCGGATTTGATCCAGGTCATCCCAACACTGGAGCCGGTGCTCTTACTCGCTGAGCCACCTGGCCGCCCCTAAGCAATTGGGGTTAAGTAACTTGCTCAAGGTTACATGGCCAGGTGTTTCTGGGTGGGTGCTAAGTGTCTGAGCCCAGGATTCGATCTCCAGGTCCTCTCAATACTGGAGCAGGTGCTCTTACTCACTGTGCTACCTGGCTGCCCACAAATAGTATCTTTTAATGATAAAAAAAAAAGGGGGAGATCAACACAATGGATACATTGAAACAGTCCAACAATTTGTGTAATGTGTTAACAACTGTGAACTTCTCATTTTCACAAAGGAGTAGATTTGGAGTGTCCTTTCATGTCATTCTTGATCTTTGTAATTTTGTTACATTTACTTTTGATTTCTGGTATGGTTGTTCTTATCCTTTGCACTGTTGTACCTATTATTTTCTTAACTGTTTATATGTATATATTATTTTCTTGGCTCTGCTTACTTTACTCTTTATCAGTTCATGTAGATTTTTCCATGCTTTTCTGTATTCGTCACATTCATTATTTCTTATAGCACAGAAATACTACATTACATTCATGTACCACAATTTTGTTTTAGCCATTCTCTAGTCAAATATCTACTTTATATTTACTTTTTTGCCAATTCTGACTATCATGAAAAGTAGTGCTATAAATATTTTGGTGTATATTAGGATTTTCTTCTTATCATTAGCTTCCTTGTAGTAGAAGGCCAGTAATAGAGTCTCTGGCTCAAAGGATGAGATTGTTTTAGTTGCTTTATTTATATAATTACAAACTATTTTCTAAAATTGCTGTACCATGTCATAGTTTCACCGATAATGTATTTGTATAACTATCATCCCACATCCCACAAACCCTCCAATTTTGACTATTGATATTTTTGTCATTTTTGTCAATTTGTAGGGTATGAAGTGAGCTGTCGGAGTTGTTTTGGTTTGCATTTCTCTTATTATTAGTCACCTGGAACATTCTTTCATGTGGTTGTAAATTCTATGAAATTCTTTTGAGAACTGTTTATTTGAGAACCTTTGACCACTAGCCAGTGGAGTTCACTTAATAAGGGAAGGTGACATTGTCAGATCCATACTTTAAGAAGATCAGTCAGAAGCTGAATGGAGAATGGATCAGAGAAGGGGAAGGCTGGAGGCCTGGAAGCCAACCATCAGGCTATTGCCAGTGATGAGGAGATGAGGGCCTCAACTTGGTGGTAGAAAAGGTAGAAATCACTTGGACATGACAACTTCTTGGATATGGAAGGTGATAGAGTGAGAAGTCAAGGATGGCACTTAGTTTGGAGCCTGGGTGACCAGGAGGATGGTAGTACATGTGACAGTAATAGGGAAATTTGGAAGAAGTCAAAGAATTCAGTTTGGGACATGATGAGTTTAAAATATCTAGGGGACATCCAGTTCAATAAGTAGTTGGAGACAGGAGACTAGAGGCTGGGAAAAGGTTAGCACTGGAAAATACATCGGAGAATCATCTGAATTGTTGTCAAGTCATTTTTCAGTCCTCTCTGACTCTCTGTGACCCCATTCTGGGTTTTCTTGGCAAAGATACTAAAGTGGTTTGCCATTTCTTTCTCCAGCTCATTTTACAGATGAGAAAACTGAGACAAACAGGATTAAGTGATTTGCCCAGGGTCACACAGCTGTAAGTGCCTGGGGCCAGATTTGAACTCATGAAGATGAATCTCTCTGGTTCTGAGCCCAATGCTTTATCTACTGTACCACTAGAGATGATAATTGCAACCATGGGAGCTGATGACATTACCAAGTGAAATTTTACATTTCATACATATTTTCATTTTATATTTTATACATATAAAAAATAAAATATATAAATATATTCATAACTTATTTATAAAATATGTATATATACATTGTGTGTGTGTGTATGTGTGTAGGATGAGGACCTTTGTGACAGAGCTGTTGGAGACTCCCATAGGTACTGGATGTGATCTGGACCAAGATCCCACAAAAGAGACTGAGGATTAGTCAGAGGGGTAGGAGGAGAACCAGAAGACAGCACTGTCAAGAAAACCTAGAGAAGGGAATATCAAGATGATGATCAACAATGTCCAAGGCTGCAAGAGAGGTCAAGAAGGAGTGAAGATTGAGAAAAGGTCATTAGGTTTGACAGTTCAGAGATTACTGGCAACTTTGGAGAGAGCAGTTTCAGTTGGGTGATAAAGTTACAAGCAAGACTGCAGAGATTTAAGAAAAGAGTGAGATGAAAGACATCTATTAAATATGATCTTCTAAAGGAGTTTAGCCGAAAAAGGAAGAGAGATATAAGATGATGCTAGTGGGGTGGGTGGATCAAGTATTTTTTGAGGATGGAAGAGACATAGGCATGTTTGCAGGCAGCAGGGAAGCAGTCGATAAATAGAAAGCGATTAAAGATCGATAAGAGACTAAGAATGATGAGGGTGGGGACACTCTGCTGGAGAAGATAGTATGGAATGGGATCACTAATGAAGGTGGAAGGGTTTTGTCTTTTCAAGGAGAAGAGCCACTTCTTCATGTGAAACCAGGTTGAAGGAGGAGTCAGCTGTCAAAGACATCTGAATGACATGAGATGAGGAGGAGAAGAGGGAGCTCTTTGCTGTGGCCTCACTTTTGGTTTTTTTTTTTAGTGAAATGTGAGTCAAGGTAGGAGTTTCAGAAAAGCTTCTGTGGTGAAGGGTTGAATGAGTGGGATAGCAAATCAATTAGGGAAGGGCAAAGGAATTTCCTTGCCAAAGTGAGGGGCCAAGTTGATATTATGTAGAGGACCCAGTCAACATGGTTTTGTGATTTTTCTCTAGTTTTGTTCAGCAGCATGTGAGTGGGAGTGACGATACCAGATGATGGGAGTAATTAAAGCTGGGGTTTGGCAGGGCAAGTTCAAAAGGATAAAGGAACATGGTACTATAGAGAAGAGGACAGTATTGAGTGAACTGGTTCACCAAGGGTTCAAGATGAAGAAGGGAACAGAGTGTAGCAAGTACAGGGATGATGGTCTGAAGAACTGAGTGGTGAGGATGATGAACAAGGTTTGGGGTAGCAAGACAGAGAAAGGGGTAGAATGCCAATAGATTCTGATTTGATAAAAGAATTACAAGGATTAAGGATGTGAGTGCTGAACACTTGTAGGTGATGACAAGATCAAGAGTAATATCATCTCTGAGTGTAGCTGTGGTGGGGTGGAAGAGTAACAACATCATGGGAAATGAATAAGGAAGAATTTGGAGGCTAGGGTATTTGAGGAAGTATTGCTATACATTCCGAAGTCCCCTTATAAGAGGGCAGTAGTTGGGAAGGAAAGAAAGACTGATCCAAGCACTGGATTCATTAAGGAAGGAAGAAAAGGGTTCTGGAGGTCAGCTGACAACACCCATCAGAATCCTGATTGGGTGATAAATATGAACTGAATAAACCTCAAAGGAAGCAAGTTACTGAGAGATAATGGTAGAAGGACAGCATGGAAGTGCCAGTGGGGAGCAAGTAATCCAGCTGCCCCACTATGATCAATGAGAGGGGCAGAATATGAAGGAAAGCACAACCAGAGCTGGAAAGGGCAGCTAGGGAAGCTTTCATCAGGAGGGATCCAGGTCTCAATTAGGAGAAGAATATGGAGGGAACAAGAAAGGAAAAATCTTAAAATGAAAATGCAAAATATTTTGTTACCTGTAGAGTAGACAAGATCACACTGGAAAGACTGGATAGTTTTAGATTAGGAAATTGGAGGGATTGGGTTGAAGGGGAGTGGGGATAGTGAACAGAATTTGAACAATGATAACTGGGGGACTCAGAATCACTGGGGTGCAGTATTACAGGATAGAAGTTTGTTATTCTTTGAAGAATGAATTTACGTGGGTAATCATTGTCCACAGGGGTCCGTAGTTCTAGGTGCTATATTTGTAAAGGGTCATTGTTGAGCTAGAACATATCCCGAGGAAGAAAACAGAGAGAAGGCTTGAAATGACTATACATGTATTGGTTGAAAGAATTAAGGATGTCAAACCCAGAAGACAGGGCAAGCAAGAAGTTTAATCAAAATATTAAAAGACTGTCAAACAGAAGAGGAACAACATGTATTCTATTTGGTCCCAAGGGGCAGAAAGCAGCTTTTGGCTCAATACATGGGAAGACAGTCTAACATTTGAAACTGTCCAAAATGTAATTAGCTGTCACAGGAGGTGGTAATTCATGGTCACTAGATTATCAATAAGATACTGAATAAATATTTATCAAGGATGCTATAGAGTGAATTTATGCTTCAGTGTCATGGGTGGGGGAAGGTGGAAGAAAGGAGGGATGGTCTAGCCTAGGACTAGAAAACTACTGAGTTTACTTTCAATTTGAAAATGCTCTATGACTTTATAATTCATTGAATGAAACTGATTCCACAGGGGTAAGGAGAGCAAGGGGTGGAGGGAGAGAGGGGAAAGGTGGACAGCCAAAGTATTTCACAACTGGTACCCTTGAGATGTCAGAAGAAAGAGAGGAAAGCCTCCAGAACATTAAGCAGAACCCCTATGGTCAATATATGGGAAAAAATAGACAAGACTCATCCAGGATGGGAAGGCATGGGTGCAAAAAGAAATCTGTATATTCACTCTAATAATATTTGCGTTTTATTGTATTTCTTATTTATTTTGCTAAATATTTCCCAATTACATTCTAATCTGATTTAGGCCATGTGTTTGACCCCTCTGGCCTAGAACACTGAGAGGTCCAGTGCTGTGCCCAGGGTTATACAGACAGTATATGTCAGAGGCAAGACTGGGTCCAGGCCTTCTAGTGTAGAGGCCAGCTCTCTATCCACCCCCAAGGTATCTTTCCAGAGTAGGTATCAAATATATATTGGAGAACTGATTAAGAACTTTACTTGGTAGTCAATAGGGAACAGCTTTAGGCATTAGAGCAGAGGAATGATATAACAGCAGCTGTGCATAAGGAAGAGAAATCTGGCAGCAATGTGAGTTGTCATTCATAAAGATAGCTTTCATGTACTTAAATGTATGGACAATTATGATATTTATCCCACAGTATTCCAGTAAGCTGGGGGCAGCTGGGTGGTGTAGTGGATAGAATGCCAGGCCTAGAGTCAGGAAGACTCCTATTCTTGAGTTCAAATTTGACCTCAGATATTTACTAGCTGTGTGATCCTGGGCAAGTCACTTAACCCTGCTTGTCTCAGTTTCCTCATCTGTAAAGAAAATAGAAAACCACTCTAGAATCTCTGCCAAGAAAACCCTAAATGGGGTCACAGTCAGACATAACTGAAAATGACTGAAAAAACATTCCATTAAGCCAAACTGACCCTAACCCCTAAATCATGTTGTTTAAACTACTAGCACCAATATTTGCAAGAAAATTCTTTCTAGCTTTTATTGTGTCAGTTTGCTCAAGTCTGTCTATTAACCAAGTATAACATCAAAAGGATTGGACTTGTGATTTTATTGCCATAGGGATCTCCCAGGGGAGGAAAGTCCCTCTATCAATCAACATCTGCTCTGCAATTTAGAGTCTTAGAAAATTGCACTAAGACATTAAGGGATTCCCCCAAGGTCACATAATGAGTATGTCAGAGGAAAGACTTGAACCTGGTATTCCTGGGTTCAAGGCCAGTTCTCTATCCTCTATTCCAGAGGTGTCAAACATACAGCCCCACCAGAGTGTTGCCCAACCAGATAAGAATGTAACTAGGAAATATCCAATGAAATAAATAAAAATAGAATAGAATATAGAGAAGGTTAACACATGGTTATCTATATCAATAAGTGGCTGGCAGGGATCCTTATATTCAGTTTAGTGCCCCACCCCTTTCCATTTGAGTTTGACACCACTGAACGTCACACTGCTTCTCAAGATTTAAAATACAGATTATGAAAATGTACTTTCGAAGGGAATGCTATTCTTAATATTTAATAATCACAGCATTTGTCTTTTAAACTCATTTAAATCTCAACTTCTCAAAGTAATGGGCATCAGAAAGAGGACAAATGAAATCCACATAGTTTACAAACCTCATTTTGAGAAAATATGCCAATTACCATTAAAACTTTTTTTTTCAGTGACTGCAGCAATAAAATAGATTGATTTGAATTCCTCCTCTTTTCCTTCTCTTGATAACTGTCTTGGTAGATGTCCAGTAAAAGGCAGGCCCTAGAAGTGAAAGAGGTCAGTCAATGGTTTGGGATAATGAGTTTAGGATAATCTAAGGGTTTAAACAAGTGAAGGATGGATCAAAATTTAGAACACCCAGACTCTATCATAATTCACTCAGTGAAGAAATTACCACTTTTCTTAGTCCAAGTTTTTCCATTTATATAACCTCCACCCTGAATTCCAAATCTGTTGCTGAAGGACTAGGCTTTCTGCCTCTAGATGTTCTCATTCAGTCCATCTTGAATGCCTCAGCCAAAGCTGTGTACCATTCTGACCTCATTGTTCTTCAATACATCTTTAATAGTGCCTCATCTAAACATTAAACCAAAGTCTAAAGACTGTGGGCTTTGTGGCCCTCTGATCAGCCCACTCCATTCTACCAAATCTAAGTGAATGGGAATTCCTGATGCCTCCACTTTGCAAGAGATAATCACTTGTTCATCAAGTCCTTACATATAGTTATCCAGGAATGGGATAACTCTTGCTTCCATCCATCAAAATGGCATCCTTTCATTCTTATAGCCCATTTGAAAGTCATTCACCACAGTGAAGCCATTTCTTGACAACATGGGATAACAAACACATGTTCAGCTCCCAAATATGCCATATGTTTCTCCCACAAATTTGGGAGTAATTTATTATATACATCTAGTTTTCACTATAAGGAATTTGCCTTTTGCAGCAATCTGTCAGTATTTTACAGACCTGTTACACTTCCTATTGTGCTAATATAGAGTTCCTAGGGGGAAATGAATCACGAAAAAACCGGACTTCCTTTTGCCCTGTTTGGGGGAAGAAAAAAAGAAGACTACTTAAAATGAGACAAAGATTTTTTTTTACATGCCTAATGCAGGAATTTGTTTTGCTTGACTGCATATTTGTTAAAAGACTCTCTCTCCACTTATCTATTATTCAATTTTTGGGGGGAAAATAGGAGGGGAGAAAGACAAATGCTTATGAATTTTTTTAATTGACTAAAAAAAGACTACAAAATGACTGCTTATGATAGAAGCAGGAATTAAGAAATAAAATTAATATGTTCTTTTCTGTTTCCCTTCCCACAGAAGAAAAATAGCATTGACCTATCCTGTGACCAAATGTTATTTGACCTGGTACTATTTTTACTAATGATGGGGAACATATAAAATATATATAATGCAAGAGGCAGATAAACAGGTGTCATGTGGTTTTTTGGGTCCTCTGTTTTGTAGAAATAAGCTACCAAGAATGGATAGTAAAACCTTAGCTCTATGAATTAAAGCTGAGGAAATGTAATACTAAAATAAATATTTCATGCTAGATTCCTTTAATGTGTCTCCAATTGATGTAGCTCATGGAGTTGATTCAATGCTATTTAAAGTATGAAAACTGTAAAAATTTGCTATAAAGCAACCAAGGTAGATAGATGATTCCTGTTTAAGTAATACAATGAGACCATCAAATTGAGATAAGTGTAACTTCACAACTCTTTTAAAATATAAAGTAGGATAAAAGTATATTAGCTGTCTTTTCTAAATTGTTAACATTTAGCCTCTCTAAATGACAAGCTAATGGGCAGTGGACCACCCTTCAAGTATGAAATATCTGGGTTCAAGGCATATTAGCTAGCTGGCCACAAGCAAGTTACTAGCTTTTAACACAGTGCTTGGCACTGAATAGATGCTTAATGAGGGTTTACTGAATGATTGATCGAATTTACCATCTTAGTGCCTTCAAGCAACTCTCTAAGAATCCAAGGTATAGAGCAATTGATGATGCACAACTGTGGAGAGCATTTCCACACCACTCTTATAAAATCACAAGCCCACACTCCAGAGACTCTCCCTTCTCCTTCACTTTCCCACGTGTCTCTTATTAAGATCTTAGAAGTATTAGCATTTTCTAAGAAGCAGGGTATCAAGGAGAGTCATAAAAGGTACTAAAAAAAAAAAAAACCCTTCACGTTAATTTCAAGTGGCAGCATATTTTAAAGGCTGGAAAGAAGAAAACCACTAGGAAAGACTTTTTGCCCACGGTACAACACTACGATTGCAGTCCCTGACTCACTAACCATCTTCTTATTCGCCCAAGTCTCTTTCTCTTCTCTTTTAGCACTTCTTTCCTTAGTAGTTCTTCCTTCTCTAGGACTCATTTTTGAGGGAAGAGAGGAATTGAAGTGTCAGTTAAAATGACAATACAATGATGTGTCTCTTACTAACAAGTCTGTTTTACTCTAGTGGATTATGGCACCCATAGAGGTATTGGTTTAGGCTGCAAAGCAGAAATAATTTAATTATATCAGTGATGTGGACAATAGCTTAAGGGCTTGTCTGAAGTCCATCTAATTCCTTTGCTTCTAAGTACTTGAAGCCACTAAGAACACGGTTGCATGAAGGCAGCAAGAGGAAAAAGTACCCCTTTTCACTCTACCATTCCACTTTCTATTTTCTATTTCAAGTCTTTTTTTTTTTTCTTTTCTCTTTTAGGTCAGGATAGATTAGGAGGAAGGGAGGAGATCGGATATTAAAGAGTCAGGGAAGGTTATCATAAGATAAAAGTTTGAAACTTTCTGGTGTAAACTGATTAGATCTGGAAAAATAAAAAAGGGAGCAAGCTGTTGCTGCCAAAGAAATTCCAGAGATGTTGGGAATTGGGGATGGGAATACCATCCTCAGGAGAGTCATCTCTTCAGGGTTAGAGGTGGAGGAAAAAAATAAAACAAGAATTCTATGACCTTTCCCTTCTATTTGTCACTGGGGATAGGGGGGAGGGGAGGGGCAAGAGGAAAGTAACAGAAGAAAAGGTAGGAACTTTGGAATGATTTGCACACCACAAGACTGTGGAATAGATGGGATACTGCCAAAGCTCCAGTGTTACTTCTCTTTACTCCCTTTCCCCCAAGGATTATTTTTTGTGGCTTGGTTTTCTCCAGATAAATGGTGGAAAACTCCAGCCCTATTTTTTAGGCCCATTGCTGTTCCAGAACTTGGCAGGGAGAAGCACAGAGGTGGTATGGGTCTATTTGAAATAAAAATGAGCAACTACCAAGAGCGGGCTGTTCCCTCTTGCAGAATTTCATACCAGATAAGCTGTTATTAAAGCTTTACCTAACCTTAATGTACCATGGGCTAATAGAGTACAAACACTTTTAATTCTAGCTTCTATTTACTCAGAAAATCATTTATCCTATGACCTTAGAAAATATGAGTACCTACTTTTTTTTGGAGCTAACAATTTTTTTTGTAAGAGGCTCCTCACCACTGCTGCTGCTATGTGCTTTTATGATAATGCATCAGCAGTCCAAGAAACAGCTGGACATTCTTCTCTCTCCAAAATATTTTCCCTTCTGCCACCCTCATCATCAGTTTCCTAGTCCACAGGGATGTTAACAGGCCAAGTAAATCATTTGGGACTACTTTTAGAAATGGCCTGGTCCCTGGGTTAAGAGAACTCAGAAGGCAGGGTAGCCTTATGTCTTACAATATTTATTTTCTTAGAACAAAAACTGGATAGCTCCCATATCCACCAAATGCATACATTTGAAAAGAAATTATGAAGAGAAAAAGGGTTGGTTGTCCTTTCCCCCTTTATCAAAATTAATGCTAATTCCTGGAACAAATTCAGAAGTAATACTAAGAACTGTCTCAAAGCAAAAATCCAAGCATAGTAGAATTCTTTACAGAGACTCTTAGCTCATGACTGATTAGCTAGTCTTGGAAATACTTGAGCACATAAGGTCAGAATGTTAAAGGATCAGTGTTTTCAACAGTACTGTCTCAATTTTGGACCTATCTTCTCCAAAAAGAAAAATTAAAAAATTCTCTCAGGGAGAAAATTATCATATTAGTGTTCTCACAGGCACGAGTTAGTAAAAGGCTCACATTCTTCAAGAATTACATGCCAAAATTTTTGTCTTCTTTTAAAAAAAAACCTGAAATTCTCCCAGAAAGAAGGCAAATAGATCCTTTCTTCTAAAATATCTCTAAAATTGCCTAAAGAATTCAAGAAACAAAACTATTTTGATTTTGTTACCCTTTCTTCCAAGTAAAGTTTGTGACCATTAATTTTGAAATTCTCAAATTACCTGCAGAAAAGGAGTTCAAATATCAGAAAGCATATCCTTAGAGATATGGTGAATTTGGAGTTAGAAGATATGGGTCCAAATCCTGGTTTTGCTGCTTACTATCAGTGTGGACTTAGGTAAGTGACTTTATCTGCGTCTCAGTTTCCTCACTTGCACAATGAAGGAGGTGGCCCATAAGATTCCTTCTAGCTGTAAATCCTATGATCCCCATGACCTATTAAATTGAAGTGAGGAACATAATCCTATCTAATTAACACTTTAGGAATAAACTGGGGTGAATAGAGCACTGGCCCTGGAGTCAGGAGGACCTGAGTTCAAATATGGCCTCAGATACTTAATACTAGCTGAGTGACCTTGGGCAAGTCACTTAACCCCAATTGTCCTGCCCTCTCCCCTTCAAAAAAAAAAAAGGAATAAACTGTCTTCTTTCCAACCCACTCAAATAAATGGCAAGAAATACTTTCCACTCAAATGTGGCCTCAGACACTTAACACAAAAACCAGCCATGTGACCTTGGGCAAGTCACTTAACCCCAATTGCCTTCAAAATAAAAAAAGAAAGAAATACTTTCCAAATAGGAATTCTTGGTCTGATTGCCTTGGTGCATTAAAATATAAGGACTAAATATTTAAACTCAGTAAGGTATTGTTACTCTAGTGATTTGCTCAATATAGGTAGAGAGAGTACCATTTTTCCATGACTTTTCAACCCATATTATTGTCTACATCTTTCCATAAATCCTCCATGGTTTCTCATAAATCTACAGAATGTGTTAGAGGTCTCATTGCATTATTTTATATAGATTAGGGGAAACCAACGTACCTCTACATTCAGGCCATCCTCTTCCATAACTTTTGATTCACAAAAGTATGGGGTGCTAAGGGGAGACTAGTACCTCTGGTGTGAGGGCTGCTGAGCCCTTTTGGAGGCTGTTTTCCACCATTGGCATCCACCTGCCACAAAACACTCACCTGTGGCTCCAAGAAGCTGTAGTATGTGAAGTGGCCAGACTGTTTTGGCAAAAGGGCTAAATCAAGTTGAGAGTAAATGATGGGCCTCAAACCCATTGGTGAATTAGGGCGGTGTCTATAACAAGCATGTGAAGAGTTCCCCAGTGGCAGAATAAGTGAATGTGAACAATGTTCTAATGGGCCAGGAAGGTGGTGGAAGCAGGTGCTATGGAGCCCAAAGTTTGGCTAGAC
Source organism: Petaurus breviceps papuanus (assembly GCF_028583685.1). Classification (NCBI taxonomy): domain Eukaryota; kingdom Metazoa; phylum Chordata; class Mammalia; order Diprotodontia; family Petauridae; genus Petaurus; species Petaurus breviceps. The sequence goes on along the minus strand of NW_027187296.1, from coordinate 1,097,405 downwards.
ATCTAAGATGCCAATGTCCCCTACTGCATCCACAGTCACAGCTAGTCAACTTGACTTCTGGCTTGACATTGGACTCTGAAGATTCTAGAAGAGAGAATGAGGCCAATGACTTCACACAACTCTGCCTCACTTACATCCCATGTATGCACAAGTCAAAAGACATCACCTGTTCCATTTTACCATTTTTACTTACCTCAAAGTCTTGTGATGACAGCAAGTGATGAAGCAGCAGGTGTAGATACACTGAGAAATGTGTTGCCATAGGAGGCCCAGGACCCTATGGTTGTCTTCTCACTGGACTGAAGCAACAATGGAATTTCTGGGTATCTGAACAGCCTTTTTAAAGGACCACACTGATTACCTCTTGGCATGAGGAAGGGGCTAGAAAAGGCACCCTAAAAATTGTCTGCTTCACCTAACCTAAATGTGGCTTGCTTAACTACAGCAGTCAGGGAATCCTACCCTGTGGTTAAAACACAAAAAAAAGTACAAAAACTTTTGCAATGATTTGATTCACTGTATGTATTCAAGAACCTGTATGGGCAGCAAACCCTGAGGACGTGCTTGGGGTGCTTGCTGCTACAAAATGGCATCACGAACAGGATCTGCAGAGTAAAAGGAAAGTATGGGGACTGGGATAATTGTTTGTTTCCCAGTTGTGGTAGCCGTGATTCTGTGGAGCTGTGGAGCAGGAGAGAAGAGTGGCCTGCATGCAGACTTCGCTGAGCTGAGAGAAGGAATGGTGAGCTGCCTGCATCGGGACCTGGGCAGAAGCCAGGAGCGGCTGCTGCCTGCGGGAGGAGAAGGAACCCAGGAGTTCGGAATTCAGCCACAGGAAAAGATAAGAACTGAGCAGCAAAGCAGGGGCACTGAGTGTGTTTCCTGGCTGCTTCCCACAGTTTGGGACCCAGGGGGAGGATGGACTTGTGACTATGGTGGGTGGGATGAAGTACCTTGGATCCCCAGGGACCCCACCTTGTTGGTTTTGTTGCCCAGCCCCCTCTCTGTGCTTGGAAGCAGGAGCTGTGTGAGGGGAAGGATACCCCTCCCCCCCCAGAGAACTTTATTTGAACTCTTGTTTTAAATTGAGGTAATAATGCTATGTACTTTGTGTTTGTTTAAGGCCCAGTGGCCACTTTGGTAACTTTAGTTCTGTACCTTGGACCTAAGAGATGTTTAGTGCTAATTCAAAAGTAAATTGTCTATGCTATGGGCATGAAAGATCTTGGGGCTGAATAAATGCGAATGTAAATTTTAAAGATCTTCCCTGCCCCTAGGCTAGAGTGCATCTGAAGCTTGGGGAGGGAGGCTTGTTTTTCGGTAGATACTTCTTGATTGGCCAGTGAGTCAATAAGGTTGTTACATTCTCTGAGCCAGGAGAAGGCTATATAAGCCCTGATGTGTAGCTTTGAGAAGTGTTCTGTGATTTGATCTGAATTCTGGGAAGCCGTTGTTGAGAGTCCCCCGGCTTTGAAAAACCCAGATGTGGAAACCCAGATGTTGACTGGGTATGGATGTAATGGTTGGACAGTTTGGAAAGCTGTCTGCTTGATCTGTTAATGTCTTGATAATGCTGCCTGTATACTTTGAAGTTCGGGGTGCTGACCTTTTTGCCCTGAACAAGGTAAACGATATATGGTCTGACTGATTAAAGTAAGCTTGTTAACCCATTTTGAGTTGCTTTCCTTTAACAAAGCAGATCCAAGAACCTGTGGTAGCTGCAAATCCTGAGGACTCTTGGGGTGCTTGCTGCTACACTTACCATGTGCACGCATTTATGGACAATGTGAAATCCAGTAGACCTGAAAGACAAATAGCTTTGGTTGTGAGAGAACTCTGCAGATACCACATCCAAGTACCAGCCCTAAGTGAAACAAGGCTGGTAAAGGAAGGTCAGTTTACCAAAGTCAGAGCTGGATACATGTTTTTCTGGAGTGGTCACGGTGATGGGGAGCACTGTGAATGTGGTGTAGGTTTCACAATAAAATCTAATCCAGTCAGTAAGTTTTTATGCCTCACAAAAGGAGTGAATGGTAGACTCACCACAATGCAATTGCCACTTGTAGGAAAGCATCATACCATGAACCCTGATGAGGTCAAGGAAAAATTTTATGAAGACCTGGAGACCTTCATCATCAATGATCCAGAATAGGACAAACTTGTAATTTGGGGTGGTTTAATGCTAGAGTTGGCTCAGACTACCAGACATGGCAGGGAGTCCTTGGGAGGAATGGAGCTGGAAACAGCAACAGCAATGGTCACTTACTACTTAAGACTGCACTTCATTACCTTCTCATCACCAACACCATCTTCCCTTTACCCAAATGCAACAAAATATCATGGATGCACCCTTGAAGCAAACACTGGCATTTAATAGACAATGTCATTGTAAGGAGAAGAGACAGAAAGGATGAGAGAGAGATGAAGGCAATGTGAGAGGAAGAATGCTGGACTGATCATAGATTTATCCTCTCCAAGAGAAATATCCACATTCAACAAGAGTGGCAGATCCAAGGCAAAATGACTACCCAAAGACCTGTTAACAGATTAGAGTACTTTTCCCTGTGTGAACAGTTTATGAAATTCAGTTTTATGCTGATAGTAACAATGCAAAGAACTTTTATGATGTTCACTTATGGGACAAAGAACTATCTGTGGTGCATCTCAACTACTCAGTACTAATGGAGCCACACTGATTAACAAAAAGGACAAGATCCTGGAGCAACAGGCTGAACACTTCCATAATGTTCTCAACAGACTGTTCATCTATCATTGATGAAGCCATTGACTGTACACTTCAAGTTGAAGTCAATCCCTCTCTAGCTAAACTTCCAACTAAAGAAGAGGTTTTTGAATGCCACTAGGTTTCTCTCATGTAGCAAAAAACATGGTGCTGATTCTATTCTAGAAGAGATTACAAAGTAAGGGATCCACTGCTCATACAAAAGCTGACTGAAATCTTCCAGGTTATATGGCAAGAGGAAGTTATCACCCAGTTCAAGGATGACTCCATTATCCACTATGTAAAGGAAAAGGAATTAGGCTGTCCTGTGACAATCATAGTGGGGCTTCTTTCTTAGTCATCGCCAGCTGGATTCTTGCCAGAGTTCCCCTTAATTGGCTGATCTTTCATCTGAAAGATAGTCATCTATCCTAGAGCCAGTACGGCTTCAGAAAAGACTGAGGAACGATTGATATGATGTTTGCTGACTGACAACTATAGCAGAAATGCCAGGAACACAACAGAGGTCTGTACACATTTGTCAACTTACCTAAGGCCTTTGATACTGTCCATCATCAGAGCTTGTGTTAGATTATGGCAAAATTTGGTTGCCTGGAACAGCTCATCAGTATTATACACCAGTTCCATGACACATGCTTATGTGGATTCTGAATAATGGACAATGCTCTCACATTTTCCCAGTCACCACTAGAATGAAGCAGGGCTATGTGCCTGCTCCAATGCTTTTTTATTAGCATGATATTTTCAGTGATGTCAGAATAATAAGAAAATGGTATCAAGGTAAGCTACTGCACTGATGCTAAATTACTTAACTTGAAAAGGCTATAAGCCAAGACCAAAGTGGAGGGAGAGCTGGTCTGCTACTTTTTGTTGCAGATGATTGTGCACTCAGTGCAGCCTTGGAGGCTGAGATGCAACAAAGCACGGACGGATTCTCTGCCACTTGTGCTAATTTTGGCCTAACAATGAACACCAAGAAAAAAGAGGTGCTCCATCAGCCACCACTACACCATCCATACAGTGAACCATTGGTTACAGCAAATGGAAAGATTTTGAATGCTCTGGATAATTTTACTTATCTTGGCAGTATACTTTTCCGGAACATACATACAAATGATGAGGTTGATGCATGAATTGCTAGAGCTAGCTCAGTATTAGAGAAGCTCCAAAAGAAAGTGGGAGAGAGGAGTATTAGGCTGCCTACCAAATAGAAGGTCTACAGAGCTGTTGTGCTGACTGGAGCATGAGCAGCCTCCTAGAGCCCTCTATTTGAAGATGCTTATGAGGCAGCCCATTCCACTTTTACACTGCTGTCATGGTTAGGAAGACCTTCCTTATGTTGTGCTGAAAACTACCTTCCAAGAGTTTGTGCCCTCAATAGTCAACCTAAAGGAAAATCATCCCTTGCATTCAAATGTCATATGTGAACTAGAGAAGAACCTAAGTCCCTTCTACTAGTTGGTGTCTACTTCTCCAGGGTCTATGTCAATGCCTGCACCAAGTAAATGTGCATTGTTTACAATGATGTGGGTCTTTTGCCAGAAAACAGTAATGGTAAGCATGGTTTTCTTTGGGGGTTGCTGGAATAAAGTTGCCATAGAGTAGGTGAGGGTAGGATAGTTTGGGATTTATATAGTTCTTTAAGGTTCATAGTGTTCTACATATTATTAAGCTTTGATAGCTTAAAGCCACATGGACACACTGTACATTTATTCATTTGATCCTCACAACAACCCTGTGAGGTAGGTGCTATTATAATTTTTCCCATCTTATTTGATGAAGATACTGAGGTTGAGAGGTGAAATAACTTAAAGTCACTCAGCTAGTGTCTGAGGCAGAATCTGAAATCAGGTCAGGGCTACTGCATCTAGCTGCCCTCAGAATGAAGGCCCACAAGAAAGATGAGAAAGCAGCTGAACTGAACTTGGAATCTGCTCCAGCCAATAGCCGATGGTGAGTTTGAATAAGCTCTTGATTCTCCCCTTAGATTGTAACTCCCTTAAAGGCAGACTGTCTTCTGCCTTTCTTTGTATCTCCAGACGTTAGCACCTTGCTTGGCACATGTTAGGAGATTAATAAATGTTTACTGACTGACTTGCATCAACAGAGATTTTGATTTTATTTTCTTCACATGAAAAGAAGTAGAAGAAACAACTGAATGAGCTACTGCCCTCACTGTCCAAATCAGCCTAATTACAGCTGTTTATACGTCAGGATTGAGTGGTATCCAATTTCAGGCAAAAATCTAACCTTCAAATCTATGCAGAAAACCTAAGTTTTGCCTATTAATCACCAGTGTTATTTTCCAAGTCGAAAATGCCAAGTTCTAAAGAAATGTCTTGAGAGAAAGTTCACAAAATTCTGAGAGGTAGAAGGGAGATTACAACAGAAAACAACTGGAGTCCAAATGGTATCTGCAGAGTATTAAAGGCTCTTCCACAATATTCTGGGTTGGTCCCCAAATAGCTGCAGAGATACTGAGATAATTATATTTAGCATTTTATTGTTTGCAAAGCACTTTCTAAGGCAATTCTCACAACAATCTCCCTAAGTACCAGGGCAGGTAAAAGTCTATATATGTGTGTGAGCCATTATCATCTTACTGTATAGGAAACAATCTCAGATTAAATGATTTAATCAAATACTCATTAAAGTGAATAGAGCTGAGACTAGAACTCAGCTATTCTGACCCCCATCAGCTGTGTCTTTTCACACTTGTCCCCAAATAAATAGCATGATGAAAATAATTTTAAAGGGCCCACTTAATTATATAAGCACATTTTAAATAAACCTGTTTGATGTTGTTCCTAATTAACACGTCCCACCTCCATACTTTGTACACTTGACCCTCATGCTTGGAATGGCATCCTTCCTCTACCTCAGGGCTCTTGGAATCTTTAGCCACCTTCTAGGCTTAACACATGTCACCTCCTTCAAGAAATGTTCATGTTGTTTGCCCCCAGTAAGCTCCTTAAGGGATTAAATGACTTTCTCATTTGTTTCTCTGTAACTCCAGTGCCCTGGCATAGTGACTGACACACAGTAAGTGTTTAACAAATGCTTGTTGAACTGAACTGAATGTAATTGTCCTAAAATCTTCTAATTTACAACAAATTGCAAAACAGGGTTAAGTGACTTGCCCAGGGTCACACAGCTAGTAAGTGTCTGAGGCCAGATTTGAACTCAGGAACATGAGTCAGGAATTCCTACATCCAGGCCTGGTACTCTATCCATTACACCAACCTAGCTGCCCATGCCCTTAATGTAAACTTCTTTTAACAGCCCTAATACTGATAAAGGTCTTAGGAATTACATGAAATCATCTCCCCATATAGGAATGTAAACAGTTAAACTTTATTGAGTCCCTTATGATTTCTTTTTCCTATTTATCTTTTTATGATTGTCTTATGTAAGAATATCAAATTTTCTATTCAGTTCTGGTCTTTTTATCAGGAATGCTTGAAAGTTCTTTTTTTCATTAAATGCCTACTTTTCCCCTGAAGGATTGTACTCCATTTTGCTGTGTAGGATATTCTTGGTTGTAATACTTGTTCTGTTGCCTTCCAGAATATCATTCCAAGTTCTCCGCTCGTTAAAGGTAGAAGTTGCTAAATCTTGTGTGGTCCTGACTGTGGCTCCACAATATTGAATTGTTTCTTTCTGGCTGCTTGCAATAGTTTCTCCTTAACCTGTGACTTCTGGAATTTGGCTATCGTATTCCTAGGAGTCCTCATTTTGGGATCTCTTTCAGGTAATCCATGAATTCTTTCAATTTATATTTTACCCTCTGGATTTAAGAATATCAGGACAGTTCTCCTTGATACTTTCTTGAAATTTTTAAATTTAAATTTTTTATTTATTCTTTTATCATGGTTTTCTGGTAGATGATTCTTAAATTACCTCTCCTCGATCTATTTTCTAAATCAGTTGTTTTTTTAATGAGATAGTTCATATTTTCTTCTATTTTCCATTCTTTTGACTATTTTATTTTCTAAGGTTTCATGGAGCCTGGTTTCCACTTACCCAAATCTAATTTTTAAGGAATTATTTTCTTCAATGAACTTTTGTACCACTTTTTCTATCTGACCAATTCTATTTCCTAAAGAGTTTTCTTCAGTGAATTTTTGTACCTCTTGCTTCCACTTGGCCAATTCTGAATTTTAAGATGCTATTTTCTTTGATATTTTTTTTTACCTCTTACCAAGCTGTTAATTCTCTTTTCCTAACTTTTTTTGCATCACTCTTTTCCCAGTTTTTTCTCTTTTCCTTATCATTTTCTGTCCCAGGAATTCTTGTTGGGCCGTGCCCAATTAGCATTTTCTTTGAGGGTTTGGTTGTAGCAATTTTTTTGTTATTGTCTTCTTCTGCCACCATAGTAGTTTTGTTGTTCCTGCTGTTGCTCATTTTTTCCAGCCTGCTTCTTGACTTTAAACTCTGTGTTAAAGTTAGGCTCTGCTCACTGGGAATGGGGGGTGGGGTGGAATGTTCCAAGCTTCAGGCTTTTTCCTTCTGCTGTTTTCAGAGCTAGTTCTGAGGGTCTGCAAGTTTTTCGGTGCCTCGAAGGTAGTGTTACCGCGGTAGAGGTATGGTCACTGCTCTCCTGGTCTATGCTCTGGTCTTTACCCAGGAAAGGTCGCTGCTCTCTTGTAGCCACAAACACTAGCACTTCTCTTGGCTCTGGAACTATGACCAGGACCTCTGTTCCCTTGTCACCCATCATAAGTGCTCCTCTTTACCCTGGAACTATGACCAGAACTGCATATAGGCAAGACAGCTGCCAATCGGTGCTAACTGTACCCAGTGCCAGCAATAGGTCCCCTGTAATCACTTTCAGCTCAGCTGTCTGACCCTCTTACTCTTTCTGGGCTGAGCTCCCCAAGATGCTGCTGCTGTGTCTCTGTGCTTTGGACAGACCTCCCCTCAAATTCTCTAAGGTCTGGCTTCCAACCTTATCATTCAATCAAAACTTTTCTCCAGTTAAGGATTTTCCCCCCCCAAAAACTAATGGCCTTTTCTTAATCCTCATCCTTCTTGACCTTTCTGTAGCTTTCTGACAGTCCTTGGTCACCCTCTTTTCCTTGATACTTTGTGACACCGGTTCTACCTAACTGACCAATCTTTCTCAGTCTCTGTTGCTGGATCTTCATCCAGGCCATGCTCACTAACCAAGCAGGTAACCTATGGGTGTTCCACAGGGCTCTCTTCTCTTCTATATCTCATTTGGCAATCTCATCAGCTCCCAATCAATGATGATCTCTATGCTGAAGATTCTCAAATCTACTTATCCAGCCCTAACTTCTCTGCTGACTTCCAGTCTTTCATCTCCAACCATTAGATATGCTGACTTGGACATTTCAAAATCATCTTAAACTCAACATGTACAAAACTGAACTCATTATCTTTACCTACCTGCCCTCCCCATCCCCAGCCGACCCTTCTCCCTTCACAACTCCACTCATACTGTCGAGGGAACCACCATTTTCCCACTCCCCTTGACTTACAACCTAAGTGTCATTCTTGATTCCTCAAGTCTCTCTTACCCATCCCCCCCAACCAATCTGTTGCCAAGATCTATTTGTAACACCTCTCACATTCAACCCTTTCTCTCCTGATACTGCAACCATTTGAGTGCAGGTCTTCATCTTCTCAGGCCTTGATTATTCCAACAACCTGCTAATAAATCAGCCTGCCAGAAGTCCCTTCACACTCCAATCCATCTGCCACTCAGCTATTAGAGTGATCTTTCTAAATCAGAGGTCTGATCACGTCACCCCCTGTTCAATGAACTCCAATGGCTCTTATTATATCCTGTTGGTGTCCAAAGCCCTTTATAACCTAGCCCTACTCTTAATGCCTCTCCAGTCTTCTTACATCTTACCCATCCCCATTTACTCTTTGATCCAGTGACAAAAGCTCCTTAGTGTTCCTCAAACAAAACATGATTTCTCAACTCTGGACATTTTTCACTGGTTGTACCCCATGCAAGGGATGTTCTCACTCCTCTTAGCCTTCTGGCTTCTCTGAAGTTCCAGCTAAAATACCACCTTATATAGGCATCTTTTCTTGATCTCTCCTAATTCTGGTGCCTTCTCTCTATCTGCAGATTATTTTTTACTTATTCTGTGTATAGTTTGTTTATACAGAAAGTAAGTGCTGTCCTCCCCTTTAGATTGTGAGCTCCTCAATGACAGGTACCGTCTTGTACATTTCTTTATAGCCCCAACACTTAACACAGTTCCTGGCACAAAGCAGGTGCTTAATAAATGACTGGCTAGGCATGTATATTTTAGTCTCTCAGTCCAGTCAGGTAAAAGAAAGAGTCAATAAGAATTATTAAGCAGCAGGGCAGCTAGGTGGCACAGTGAGTAAAGCTCCGGCCCCAGAGTCAGGAGGACCAGAGTTTGGTTCCAGCCTTAGACACTTAACACCCACACAAAAAAAAACTAGCCATGTAACCCTGGGCAAGTTACTTAACCCCAATTGCCTTCCAAAAGGCAAAAAAAAAAAAAATTATTAAGCATTTATTATGTGCCAGGAAAACAATAATTTAACTTTCTAAGAATAAACTTACTTTTTCAATGTTTACTTTTCTGATATTTGAATCATATTGCTCATGAAATCCACAAGTTTATTCTGTGACCAATACATGTTACAAAACAATTAAATGGCTTTGACTTCACAGGACATGTGGATCATGCTCCTATGAGGCACACAAGACACATACTAGGAGGAAAAAAAAACCCAGAGGAATCTTCAAAATATACTGTAATGTCTTTTCATATGGACACTTGTCTACAGCATCCCCAACATAGTCATGGGGAATTTTGTCTCACGTTTTAAATGATATTATGATACAAAAAGCAATTCTACCCTCAGCTCTTGTTTGTAAAATATCATTCCTAATGATTTTACTGCTGCCAGCATATGTATCTCCATTGGAGGCTCCTTGAAGGCAGACAGTATTTCCTTTTCATTTCTGTCTTGTAGCTCCAATGCTTTAGCACAGTGCCTGGAATATTATAAATGCTTAAGAAATCCTTGTTGCTTGACTGATGTATGGCTTCTTGATAAAGAGAAAATGATTGGATATGTCTCTCTGAAATTAAAATTCTCATGTCATAATTTTTATTATCTATAGAATGAAATTTTAAAACTAAGAATATTTTTTTAGCCACCATGGCTAATCTCTTAAACAATTTAATGTTTTTTGTAATGCAAATCAATTACAACAATTATTCGCCATGAATTAACATGAGGGGGAAAAGTAAAATCTCTCTATATTTTATGACAGTGTCCATCTCCAAAAAAATTAAAATGTCCATGTTTTTAGTTGAATTGAATGTTATTTTCTTCAAGAATATTCTTTTTTTCATGGAAATAATTCCGAAACCACTCTATATGCTCAACTTTTTCTTTAACAGTTAGAAATGGGTTTTTTGAGAGTCCACAAGTAACTAGTTCCATGAAATGACGAATTGGTCCTTGCTTTGGAAAATCTTCCAGGTATTTGTCCAAAAATATATGTTCATGAAAAGCAGCACCATCATCATCAATACCTAGAAAATGAGCCAAAACACATATAATTTGAATGCATACAAAAATCTAAATCAGAAATATATTAAAAACTGAGTCAGCTTATTGCTCTTTCCACCAATTAGGAATAAGAATGAAAGGTTTGTTCACAAAAGAGTTAAAATGAATATATTTATTTCCCATATATGTTTCTGTAAAATGGTGAAGTAATTAATTCTGAATTTCTTATAGCTACTTTTGGGACCTGGATTTTTTTTTTTTTACATTTGTGATGTGCTGAAAACTCACATGATGACAGCAATCTCATTTAAATAAGCAAGCCATTATAAGCTGAAAACAGATATTTTCACTGAAACTAATTAAATAAGTTGGCATCCTTTTAAGACAAATACACAGAAATACTCTTTCATATTAGAAACTGATCCACTAATCTATGAAATGCAGATTTGTAGAGGTAGTTTTCTCATTCAAAGAGATTTTTATACCACTGAAATTACAATTCCACCCCTATCCTCAAGTCTGAGATGACCTAGGTACTTATTTTGGAAGTCTAGGATAGGCAGGCAAGAGGTTATTTTATCAACTAAATGGTAAAGAAGGTGAAGGGGAGCGAAGAGAGTGCATGAGGAAGTACAAGGATGAGAAAGACTAATCATGCTTCTTATTACCCTTGTATCATCAGGGAGGGGTTTGTAATCATTTTAGCCAAGAATGTCTCTTAAGTGAAAACACCTGTTATTTCAGGTCTGACCTGGCAAAGGAAGTTGAAAAAAAAAACAACAACCAGAAATAAGAGATACATATAACAGGATGGAAGTTTTCATCAAGAACTTAACTCCAGTGTCATTCTAATACCTAAATGATGCAAAAAATATGCACTAGGGCAAAAGTCAGTTTATAACAATAATCTCTAAACTATTTTTTCATAGAGAATATCTTTGGGCACTGAATTAAATTTTGTCATCTTCACTCTGTATTATGTTTCTACTTCGTGTGCGTGACACAAACGAAGGCTGAGAATGTCTGCTCTAGATTTGCTCCATGCTACTCCCATGAGTTTCTTCTATCAATGCCTTGGCCTAAATATCAAAGAACATACCAACATGGGCTCCACAATATTAAACTTCTTCCCCATTACTCCAAGCAGATTGCCTTGCATAAAATAGGTGCTCAGATGAACACGTTGTCAGATAAATTGAGCAAGTCCAAATTGGCTCATTCTATGCCATGTATTGTGAAAGTGTGGCAATGAAAAGGGAACAAGGAGTCAAAAGAAGTATAATTGATATAATTCAAAATAGAGAATTACTGACTTTGGGTAACATCTCATTATTTCCCCAAACACAATTATTATTGTTTTGATTAAAGACAATTCTTCCTTGGGCACATATTCAAGGAACAAAGTTCCCAGCTGTTAACTGGGTGTTGCTATATTATTCCTAAATTTATTCAACAGTCAAATCCACAAAAGGTTTAGTTTTTCCTCAGCCCAATACTTAAGAGACATGAAAAAAATCTTGTTGTACCTAGTTATGTCATCATAGCCTCTGAAAATGTCCAAGAAGTGTGAAGAATTGTGGAAGAGACAACCACTTTGAATTTTGAAAGTTAATTTAGATGCTGCTTTCAGTGTCATAAATATAAAAGCTTTTTTTTTTAACACACACATACCCCTTTTCTTACTTTCTGATACCAGAAAAAAACATGAGAAGTTAACTGTAAACACACAAAGTGTAATTTCCATTATAATGTTCCAATGCTCACATTTGTTCAATCACAGAACTAAAGAAAAACTTTATTTATCTCATAAAGAAAAAAGATTGTTTTAAGTAAAACAACAATGGAATTTCCTTTGCCAAAGGAATGTGTGTAAATCTTCATGGAAGTTATTAATGACAAGTGAGAAGAACATGATATCTAGTAACCTTTTTAAAAAATGAAAATTAAATACCAAGGACAACAAAAGGAAAATAACCCATATTGTGAAGGACCAGGTCACAGTGCAGGTTCCTCAAAGTCTTTAGAAGTTTACAAATGTGTGGTTAAGAGGGAGATCAAATTCAAAAAGTTTCCATGGTTTCTTTCCTGTTTTTCCTTCAGATATTCAAAGTCTTAAGGAGCTGGAAATGAGACACCTCCTTTTCCTACATTGCGGCATCAATAATATGCAGTGTATATAGATACCTGTCACATTTTTCTTCCCTGACTGATCAAAACAGATGTTTCCCCCCTTCTCAGAGACTAAACATTCTCAGCAACTTTATCGACTATAAGATAAATTTTTGCTAGGTGCTGAAATTCAAGACTGCTGAATGGAAATAGAAAATTCATAGTTGCTATGACGATGTGCCCTGATTCACCTTCCTATAACTGTACTTGGTAGTCATTTGCACCAGAAAATACTGTTGATATTTCAGATTCAAAGGTTATATTGTGCAAAATTTTTTAAAAATGTACAGGAATACAAAAAGTCCAGCTATCCAAAGCATATACTACAAGGTCATACCTAATTATACTGGAACACTACCTTATCAAATGTTGCTAACTGTGTCAGGGCTTAAAACATCCAATCTGCATAAAACTTACTGATGTTTTAGGAATGAATGAAATTGTTTTCTTGAGAAGAGAGATTTTTCTTTTTCGAATGTACATTCTTTTTTTCCCTCTCTTTATTTTTTAGTTTACATCATTCATTTCCACAAGATTTTGAGATACAAATTTTCTTCCCAGTTTTCCCCTACCCACCATCCCAAAACAGCATTCCCACTGAATATTCCCTTCCCCAATCTGCTCTCTCCCATATCTGCCCCCATACCTCCTCCGACTTTCCAGTAGAGCATGGTGGATCTCTATGCCCCAATGCCTGTATATCTTATTTCCCAGTTACATGTAAAATAATAATGATAATAATAATAAGAAGAAGTATATATTTTTAAACATTTGATTTTAAAACTTTGAATTTCAGATTCCTTCCCTTCCTCCCTCATCACCCACCCTTACTGGGAAGGTAAGCAATTCAATATAGGTTGTACATGTGCAGCTATGTAAAACATTTCCATAGTGGATATATTGTGAAAGACTGACTATATTTCCCTCCATACTATCCCACCCTGCACTTGTTCTATTCTCTACTTTGATACTGTCCCTTTTCAAAAGTGGGTGCTTCCAATTTCCCATCCTTCCATCATCCCCACTCTCATCCCCTTCCCCCCTACTCTTCTGTAGGGTGAGATAACCTATTTAGTGTGTATGTTATTCCCTCCCTAAGCCAAATTCAATGAGAATAAGGTTGACTCATTCCCTTTTACTTTCCTGTTTTTCCCCTCCATTGTAATAGTTTTCCCTTCCCTCTTCTAAATGAGATAATTTACCCCATTTTGTCTCTCCCCATCCCCTCTCATTATTTTCCTCTCTCACTTCCTTAATTTCACCTTTTAAGTAATATCCCTTCCTATTCAATTGGTCCTGTGCCCTCTGTCTATGTATACCTGTATACATATTTACACACACTCACATATGTATTCATATGCCCATATACCCTCCTATAGAGACATATATATTATGTATACATATATGTATATACACACACACATTTCTATTCCCTTCAACTATTCTCATACTGAGAAAAGTTTCATAAGTTACAATTATTGTTTTTCCATATAAGAATGTAAACAGTTCAACTTTGATAAGTTCCTTATGATTTCTTTTCCCTATTTACCTTCTCATGTTTCTCTTGCTTCTTGTATATGGATGTCAAATTTTCTATTCAACTCTGGTTTTTTCATCAAGAATGCTTGAAAGTCCTCTTCCATTGAATGACCATATTTTCCCCTGAAACATGATACTAAGTTTTGCTGGGTAGGTGAGTCTTGGTTTTAATCCCAACTTCTTTGACCTCCAGAATATCACATTCCAAGCCCTTTGATCCCTCAGTGTAGAGGCTTCCAGATCCTGGGTTATCCTGATTGTTTTTCCACAATATTCAAAGTGTTTCTTCCTGGCTGCTTGTAACATTTTCTCCCTGATCTGGGAACTCCGGAACCTGGCTATAATATTCCTAGTTTTCTTTTGGGGATCTTTTTCAGGCAGTGATCGTTGGATTCTTTCAACCTCTATTTTGCCTTCTGGTTCTAAAACATCAGGGAAATTTTCCTTGAGAATTTCTTGAAGGAAGATTTCTGGGTTCTTTTTTTGAGCATGGCTTTCAGGGAGTCCAATAATTTTCAAATTATCTCTCCTGGATCTATTTTCCAGGTCAGTGGTTTTTCCATTGAGATATTTCACATTGCCTTCTATTTTTTCATTTGTTTGGATCTGTTTAATAGTATCTTAATTTGTCATAAAGTCACTAGCTTCCATTTGCTCCAATCTAATTCTGAAGGAATGATTCTCTCCAGTGAGCTTTTGAGATTCTTTTTCCATCTGGCAAATTCGGCTTTTTAAGGCATTCTTCTCCTCATTGCCTTTTTGAGCCTCTTTTGCCATTTGAGTTAGTCTATTTTTTAAGGTGTTATTTTCTTCAGTCAGGTTGTTGACTCTCATTTCATAATTTTCTTGCATTGTTCTCATTTCTCTTCTCAATTTTTCTTCCGCTTCTCTTATTTGATTTTCAAAATCCTTTTTAAGCTCCTCTATGTCCTGTAACCAGATCATATTTTTCTTGGAAGCTTCTGGTGCAGAAGTTCTGACTTCACTGTCTTCTTCCTGTTCCATGCTTTGATCCTTTTTGTCCCCAAAATAGGTGTGTAAAGTTGGGTTGCTCTGTTTGCTTTGCTTCCTTTGCTTGGTCATGTTGCCACTCAATTACTTGACTTTTGAGCTTTTGCCACAGTAGAACTCTGCTACCAGAAATGGGAGCTTTATCCCAAATGCTGGGGTTTTTGCAGCTGCTGGAGGTATTAGTTGGGTGCCCTCTCTGAAGCCCCCACACGCTCTGAAAAACTGCTCACTCACCCCAGGACCTCCACCCTAGACAGCAATCTAGATCCAAGCAGGTTAAAGCAAGAGCAATTATCCCTCAGACTGGTTGCTTGGTCCCTCTACAATCTGCAGGCCAGGAGCTCTGAAGCAGTGCCTCAGCCACTTCTCACCTGGGGGGCAAAGGCCGAATGGCACTCCCAAATTCCCAGGTCCCAAAGTTCACACTGCAATGACTTCTTACTTTGTCCTTGGCATCTATGTGTTGATAATTCTGAAAACTGCCACAGCTGCTAGTGATCAGAATTCCCTTCAGCCAGCAGCTGGTCAGGCCACCCTGAGGCTAAAACCTCCGGCTCATGGGGGCTGGGCTTGGCTCCCAAAGCACTGTGCTGGCTGCTTCCTGTCAGCCTGCTGGATTGTCTTCAGTGGGAATTTAGCTTCTCTCTGTCATTTTGTGGGTTCTGTAGTTCCAAAGTTTGGTTAGAGTAAATTTTTACATGAATTGGCGGAGGTGGAAGCGGGAGCTGTGCAGAAGTCCTATTTCTACTCTGCCATCTTGACTCAACCCCTGAGATTTTTTCTTTTTAACTGATTCTATTTTGTTCTGTTTTATAGTTCATGAACATACAGGTATTTTAAAACATGAATAAACATGTAAAACCTGAGTATTTGTACAATAAAATTGTAATATGACAAGAGAAAATTCAGCAAGACTCAAAAAGGCTTCTGTAAAATGTAACCTTCCTTAAAAATAAAGGAAAGGAAAACTATTTCAGGACTACCTGGTGTATTAAAATTTTTCCATTCTATTTATTATTCAATTGAAAATACACATATAACATTTAAAAATAGTATTCCCATTTCAAAATAAAAATCTGTTACAGTGCTAATTAAAAATCAAAGAGTCTAAAATTCTATTTAAATTTCCTAAAACCTATGTAAAGGTTTGTCATTTTTATGCAATTCAGTGCCCTACCTTTTCCGACCCACCAAAGAAATTCAAAGGCTCTATTCTGAATGAAAACTATTCAAAAGAATATTCAGAAAATACTGGATACATTTTGGCTGATGGCAAAACAGGATAAACAAATATATTGCAGCTGGGTAGTTTTCTCTTGATTTAGGAAGCTCCAACATTCAAGGGGAATAGAAAAAAGATGGCACCAAGAATCATGGCTTCTCATGGAAAGTTTGCATAAGACTTCAAACTCAACAACACATTCAATTTATAAGAAAATCATTTCCTATAGGGGAATTAATGTTTCAAATATAGGCTGATATAGATAAGGTGAGGTACTTTTAACTCACTGCTTTTATACAGTGAAGATTTTAAAGTCCTGCTAAACTTGTTCAAATCTATAATACATGAGAAGTGCCATACTATAATCTCTTTGGAATATAAAAAGTCATCACTACTTAAATGGATACAATAAACTTTATTAGCATATGACATCAAGAATGGATATTTGCCATGTCATTTTTTTATGTTTTCTTACTAAGTTGCTAGGAATAAATGGAAATCTAAAAGTCTTATCTCAAATCTCTCTAAAAACTCATTTCTAGGTAATATGAATGCATTTACTCAAAATTATATACATATATGGAGCTTAAATTAGAGAATCTACCAGAAGTAGTTTCTATCTTCTAATTTAAAAAAAAAAAAAGACATACCAGCTTCATTGTTAATTGGGAATGTCCACAGTTTTCCCTCTTTTGTCCACTGGATCATCTCTTCAAAAGCATTCTGGGGAAGTTGTTGATTTACTTTGGCTAACTGTTTAGCAAATTCCACATCCCAAAGTGTTGGTGATGTCTCTGTAGTAAACAAATTATTTCAAATAAGTGCAATCATAAAGAACTTTATCCCAAAAAGTTAAAATTGAACATTAATGTTAGATTTTTAGACTCATGTAATTTACAAGACAAAATCCATAAGATTTTTCACTTATTAGCTATAATTAAGAAACACTAGAAAGGTTAATGTTTTGACCTGAATGATATAATGATTTAAGCTTTCTTTTAATATGGAGAAGGTTCAACTTCTTATTTGCTGGAAAAAGAAACCAATGAAAAATGATGTCTCTTCCTACAGAAGTAGTGAGCTTATAGTATTTTATGTAAGGGTGCCTTCATAACTAAGATGTAGTCTAACAGAAAGTGTCTTGAATATTGACCCTGCCCCCTTATAAGCAATGTAAATTTTAACAAGAAATTTCATTTTTTTGAACTGTGGTTTTTTTCTGCTATAAAGAGAATTATATTTTTACTATGTATCTTACAGCACATTTTTGAGGATTAAATGAAATCACATATGTTAAATACCTTATAAACCATAAAGTATCATAAAAATATAAATTGTTATTTGTCATTATTATTTTGGCTAACAGGTTTTATTACATTTCAAAGACTTTGGGGCAAAAGTAAACAATCCAGAAAAGAACAAAACTTACAAAGTCCCAGATGCCTTTTAATTCTTTTTTAAATGAACTTTTTTTTTACTGTGTACATAAGACATTTTAAATTTTTTTTATTTAATTAATTTTTAAATTTATTTTTAGTTTACAACATTCAGTTCCACAGTCCCTTCAGTTTCAAATTTTCTCTCCCCTTCCTCTCCCCTTCCCCTGCTGTCATGGCGGCATGCACTCAAATACAGGATCTACAAATATCTTTACATTAATCATTAGTCAGGTTGTAAAGAAGTATTATAACTGATGGAATGATCAGTGGGAAAGAGGAAACAAAACAAAACAAGAAAAAGAAAGAGGGCAAGTAGTTTGTTTCAATCTGCATTCAGACTCCATAGCTCTCAATCTGGATGTGGATATCTCTTTAAAAGCCATCATAAGTCTTTTGGAGTTGTCTTATAACCTTACATTGCTGAGAGGAGCCCAGTCTATTGAAGCTAGTAGTCACATATACATTGTGTCTGTGATTGTGTACAGATTTCTCCTGGTTCTGCTGCCTTCACTCAGCATCAGTTTATATAAGTCTCTCCAGGTTATTATGAAGTCTGATTGCTCCTCATTTTTTTATAGCACAGTAGTATTCCATTACATTCATATACCACAGCTTGTTCAGCCATTCCCCAATTGATGGGCATCCCCTTGATTTCCAATTCTTTGCCACACAAAAAGAAGTGCTATAAATATTTTGTACATATGGGTCCTCCTCCCACTTCTCTGATCTCTTTGGGATATAACCCTAGAAATGATATTGCTGGGTCACAGGGTATGCACTTATTTATACCCCATTGGGCATAGTTCCAGATTGCTCTCCAGCATGGTTGGATCAGTTCACAACTCCACCAACAGTACATTAGTTTTAACTTTTTTTTCAAAAATATATCTACCTGCTCTCCCTTCTACTTCTTTCTCCCATTAAGAAGAAAAACAAAATCTTTCTTATAAACATGTATAATCAAATAAACAAATTCCCACATTAATGTTAGCTATTATTAAAACAACTTGACCTTGTTAATTATTGTCTGGCATCTGGAATGTTAGATTCCATCAAAATAAGAATTAAGGATTTCTTAGTTTTGATGACCAGTAAAGGCATCAATACAAATAATGTGATTAGTGTTATTCATAACAATTCTCACAAAATTCCACACTTTAATCCTTAAGACTTCAAAAGGAATCACATTGTATAAGTTTCGTGTGCTTTACTACTGTAACTAAAAAAGCATTTAATAAGCACCAGTTACTGTGTGTCAGGCACTGACTGAAGTACAAAAAATGACAATCCATAAGGATCTTATGTTCTAATGAAGGAAAGAATAAGTACATAAATGAATATAGCATGAATAAAAAGAGAATAGATGCGGGGCATCCAGGTAGCACAGTGAGTAACACCGGCTCCAGTGTTGGGATGACCTGGATCAAATCCAGGCTCAGATACTCAGCACCACACCCAGAAATAACTGGCCATGTAACCTTGAGCAAGTTACTTAATCCTGATTGCTTTAAAAAACAAAAAAGAGAATAGATGCAAATATATACAAAATGGTTAAATGGAAGGTAATTCGGGAAGGAGGGCACCATTAGTTTGTGAAAATCAGGTAAAATTTCATGAAAAAGACTGTGCTTGGGCTGTATCTTACAGGAAGGAAGGGTGCAGAGTGCATTCCAGGCAGCAAGAACAGTTAATAGTGTAAAGGAATAGAGCCATGAGATGCAGTCATATGTGAAAAACTGAAAGAAGGCCATTAAAGGTGAATCACAAATACAGGCTCTATCCAGTGAGCCTGGAAATCTAAGTTGGGTCCAAGGTATGTAGGCCTTTAAAAGTTAAACAGGGCTGATGTTTTATTCTAGAAGCAATAGGAAGCTACTGGAGTTAACTGAGTAGGGAAGTAACGCAGTCAGATTTGCATTAAAGGAAAATTACTTTAGCAGCAGCTTGTAGGATAGACTGCAATGGTGTGAGACTTGAGGCCAGGGAGAGCAATTAGGAAGCTGTTACAATAGTCTAGGCAAGAAGCTGATAAGGGCCTGAAATACAGTAGTATTTATGTGAACATAAAGAAGAGTTTGGATGAGAAATATGTTGTGCAGGTAGAAACAGCAAGATTTAGTAAATGACTGGATATGTGAGTTGACAAAGAACATGAGTCAAGGATAATGCTGGGGTTACAAATCTGGGAGACTGACGGATGGCAGTATTTTCAACAGAAACAGGAAGTCTAGAAGAGAGAAGGGTTTGGGGAAAAGATAATCAGCTCAGTTTGGGATATGCTGAGTTTGCAAAGTCTCTAGGACATCTAATTTAAAATGTCTAAATGGTGGTGCTACACTTCATCTTGTTCTCCTCTTAACTTATATCACTGCCCCAAAGGCTTTAAAGTGCAAATAGCAGACACCATAGGTTATTAAGACTCAGCTCACCATCTGAATGAATGAAAATATACCAATATAATCAGATGTCATCATTCTATATAGATAATTAAGCCCATTCTTTACTATGACTGCAACCTTGGTGCACATGTTCTAGTCATGCCATCCATGTAGAAACAAACTAAGGAGATAAAAATTACAAGCTGAGATACAGTCATGGTTTCAAGTAATAATAATAGGTATAGAAAATGGAAGACATGAGCTTCTCTGAATAAATAGAGTCATATAAATGGGCCTCTTGGAAAGAGACAGCTTTGTCCTTCACAGCAGTTTAAACACTTAAGTTTTGACTCTCTATCTGGGATTTGGTTGTTTGTCTGATTTACTACTTAACAAGAAGGATGTAACTATAGGCACCAATACAAAAAAACATCCGGGAACTTCAACTGTAATAATTTTAAGAGAAACAGCACTTCAAAGGCCTTGTAGGTATGTCTGAAGCTTACTTCAGTACCATCCTTCTGGCACAGTATACAATTCCTTCTCTATAGTACATGCTTTCTGCAATGTCAATATATCAAATAGATCATCTCTATTTTCAAATAATCTAGGAAATGACAAACATTCCCTGATTTACAAATATCTCACTCCTACAAAGATCCACTCTCCATGAAGCTAGATACAAAGTTCTGTATGCCACAAACACAAAAAGTTACTTTCTTGCCATGTACTCCATCGGCAGTAGCTGTGAGGTAAGTTTATAGTTTTTTTTTTTTTTTCCTTTTGGAAGGCAATTGGGGTTAAATAACTTGCCCAAGGTTACACAGCTAGTTTTGTGTGTGTGTGTGTGTGTGTGTGGGTGGGTGGGTGTTAAGTGTCTAAGGCTGGAACCGAACTCAGGTCCTCCTGACTCTGGGGCCAGCGCTTTACTCACTGCACCACCTAGCCACCCCATAAGTTTATAGTATAAATCTATCTTTTTAGTAGGAGGAGAGGAGATAGGTTCCCAATGCCTTAGTGTTTTCTTCTACCACAGTTTAAAATGTGTTTTCCCATGGAAGCATGTTATATACATGGTGCTAAAGCTGTCAGGTTAGCCTATGTTGTGGGCTATCTGCAATTTAATCTCCACATACACTGTTTCTATGGGAAAATTTGCTGCAAGCAACCAACTAATTAAAAAAAACCTTTTGTAACACAACTCAAAAGTTATAGAAAAGAAAAAAATTAATACTAAATAACAAAAAAATTTCTATTTCTCCCCATATTTCTGCCTTCCTCACCTCCCCCCCCAAAAAAGTTGACTTATTTTCAGCCTGGTATCCCTCTGAAGGCAACCTTAAATAAAATGTAACTCTGGAATTTCAACTTAATGACTTACAAGTCCAAGTTTGTATATAATGAAAATTTTAAGATGTGGTTTTGGTTAAAATCTAATAACATTCTACAAAAACTCACTATAGAGTCTGTATAGTCAAGTTATATTTATAATCAAAGTGACTTTAGGGACACTTAAGGTTTTCTTCTAAAATTTTTTTTTTAGCAAATCTCAGAATAAATGTCCTACGTGGTGAGCATGCACCATTTTATTATAACTGATAATAAGATCTTTTAGCTTTAATTTACTATTTAATTATTGGATTTCTCTTTCCTAAAGAAAGTCAATGAAACACTCAGACTATGTTTTAAACTAATTCAGGAGGCTACCAATGTTAGAAAACATTATTTAACATAATCCCCTCTACTGAAGTCCTATCCTAGTATCTCATTATGTCAAGGAGGTGACCCTGGGTTAGTAAACATTATAGAAATAGAACACAAGGGGCGGTTAGGTGGCATAGTCATAAAGCACCAGCCCTGGAGTCAGGAGGACCCAAATTCAAATTCAGCCTCAGACACTTAACACTTACTAGCCATGTGACCTTGGGCAAGTCACTTAACCTCAATTGCCCTGCCTACCCTCCCTCCAAAAAGAAAAAAAAAACACAAGAAATGGAACACAAGTTCTGGTAGTCCAAGAAGTTGGGAAGGCTGACTAAGCAAGCATATATGACTTCATCACTAGAAAGACAAAAAGATGGCCACCAAAGAAGTCTTTTGCAACCCTTCTTAATTCTAATGCTGCTCCCCTTTTTATTATTTCCTATTTATCATGCATATAGCTTATCTGTATTTATCTTTTGCTTGTGGTCTTCCCCATTAGACTGTGAGTTCCTTGAGGGTATGGACTATCTTTTTCCTCTTAATTGTATTCCTAGTAATTAGCACAGTCCCTGGCACACAGTAGTAGATCCTTAATAAAGTAACCTGATTAAAATTTTTTTTTTAGTCACAGAAACTCATTTGGAGTTGCACATGCATCAGTGCAAGGACAAATGAAATCAGGCCTACTTAAGAAATAAGGCAGTATTTAATCCCATGCCTCTAGGTAACATGTAAAATTAATTCCTTCTAATTATAACTGAAAACTAAGGAATTTTACTTCTGTCTGAAAAATAAGACAGGAGAATTTGGAGTATAAAGACTAATTACAAGAGAAAAAGAATAGGCCACGAGTGTTTTCCTTCATATTTCTAAGCTCCTATGATAAATAACATTTTGCAGTTACATAGGGGAGAATATATAAATTATTCATCATAAAGAATGGAGAGTGTTCATTTGGGGAAGCTAGTAATGTAATTAACCATCATTTCTATCTAAGATTTAGGCCACTAACAGGATAGCATATTCAAATACTTTGCCACTATGAATATAAAACACTGAGGTCTTTGAGAAATGAATTCTTGAGAAAAGTAATTTGTTATTGTTGTTTCATAACCAACCTGTTTCAGGTGCCTCTTCAGGAGCTGTTCCAGCCACAGGGAAAATATTAAGTCTCCTCCCTGTGAATAATCCTTTCCTAAAACCAAAAGGGGAAAATATATTTCCTAAGAACACTTTTATATGCTCCAATTTTAAGTTGTTTACGAAAAAAATATTTTACATGAAATGTTTTAAAGGTAGAAATTGAAACAAATTCTAGACGAAATGAGGTTTTATACCTTTGAATTTTTATTTCATAAGGCAATTCATTCGGTAATGCAGCTCAATTCCCAACATTCCTACTGACAGGATTAGCATAATATGCCATTATTTTATAGCTGATTTATTTCAATTTAAGTCATAAGAAAATCTAATGTAATGGCAAAACTGTTAAATATTAATTTAGCAGTTATAACTACAACATTGGGAATACCATTTCTTGCCTTTTTGATTGCATAAAATACTGTAAATTCTAATTGTAAACGATAACAGCTAAATCAAAACATTCCAACTTACAAAGCAGTCAAGAGTGCTTAGAATATTCATGTAGTTTCAACTTTTAATTAGTCTTTTAATTAGCCATAATTAATGGCATGTTAATCTTTTCTTCCTATACTTCAAGTTTTTGCACTCTGATGAACTATTTCATATTTCACTGCTTCCTACTCTTATGCACAGGATCTTCAAAGTGAAATGCCAATGTGACATGCCTCTCAGGACTCTGGGCAACTCAACACCTTCAAAATGCAGAACACATTCACTCATCTGCATTGGTAGTAGAAGTTTCCTATAGCCAATGAAAAAATAGATTTGGATCATACACATACATGTACATCACAAATGAATTTGGAAAGTGAGTGGTATAGCACAGGATTTTTACACTTTCCTATTTATGTAAAGTGATTTTCCACCGACAGATGAGGCTTAGGAACCTAAGGTACCCAAGGTGGAGAGACAATTTTCATAGCTTGCAAAGCCATTTTTGACATCAGGATCTCAGGCAAAATTGGTTTTCTACCTCTCAACCTCCTGGGCTTCAATTTCCTACCCCATAGTGCTTTCTTCTTCTTCTTCTTCTTTTTTTTTTAAACAGTTTTCTGGTTATTCAAAGCCCTCCAGGTCTGCTCTCTACTTAAAATAACAGCTCCTCCCCACTTCCTGGCAATTCAAATTGTCCCCACAGTAGAGATCTCTACTAGGTGAAGGAATCTAATAAAGGAATCTAATTAGCAGATTGTGGTAATTCTCAATAATGTATGAATTGCTGATCAGTTTAAATTCCTCGGGGGTATATCTGCATTTTAATAGGGGAGCCCATTAATATAAACAATCTTTTAACTGATGGGATCTAAGTGGGAGACATTTGGGAAGAGGGGGGGAGTATACCATTCTGCAACTCACCTTCCAAACAAACAGAGATGCTTTAAAATATATCAGGAGGGGTGGAGATAGAAATTACTCCTTTAAACTGTACTACTCCCAGGTTTTGACAGTTACTTCTCAACCATTATAAGAGGATCAAAAAAGGTGGGAAGCAGAAAGACCATACCTTTTCTCTACCATTTTAATCTATTTCAGGTTCAAGTTTTAATAAGTTGTTCAAGTCTGTCAAGATCTTGTTAGATCCTGACTCTATCA
Organism: Petaurus breviceps papuanus; assembly: GCF_028583685.1. Taxonomy (NCBI): domain Eukaryota; kingdom Metazoa; phylum Chordata; class Mammalia; order Diprotodontia; family Petauridae; genus Petaurus; species Petaurus breviceps. The sequence continues at coordinate 1,072,931 of NW_027187296.1, read as the reverse complement.
TGCTGTGCATTAGCTATTTCTCCCAGTTTGTGTCACCTGCATGCCATGCATGTCTTTTAAGTCACTTACAAAAATGTTAATCAGCACAAGAGCAGGCACAGAGCCCTTGGTAACTCCAATGGAGACTTCCTATCAAGCTGACACTGAACCATTAATAACTATTCTGAATCCAGCCATTCAAGCAGTCTGAATCCATATAATTGCACTCTCTTCTAGTCCACATCTCTTCACCTTTTCCATAAGATTAGTATAAGAGACTTTAGGAAATATTTTTTTAAAAAATCTAGCAAACTATAAGCTACAAAATTCCACTGATCTACTAGTTCAACAGTGGTCAGATGCCAATTTCTAAAAAGGCCTTTTCTTTCTCCTTTAGTTTCTCTTTCTTCTGAAATAACTTTATGATCTGTAATTCATCTGTGCTCATATTATATCCCTCCTAGTACAACGTAGTCTTCTTGAGGGCAAGGAGTATCATTTTTATAAAATTAACTTCACAAGGGAATAAAATAGATTGGCATTTATGTGAATGGAGGAAAGAAAGGGAAAAGCTGCTATGGAGGTACAATAAAACTTGACCACTGACTAAATATGGGCAGTAAGGGAGAAGGAAGAGTCAGAGATAACTTAATGGAGGGACCCTCATAACAGTAACAGGAATGTCTGGAGGAGGGATAGGTTTAGGGAGCCGAGACTTAAAAGTGACCTCTGTAGACACGATCATTGAGTCCATGGAACCTAATTAAATCAGAGAACCAACAACAACAAAAAAGGAGAAACATCTTATAAGTTACCACTATAAAGTAAAATGATCTATCATTTCAACAACTTCTCTAGCATACTTCACATTTTAGGGTGGTAGCAACAGCAAGCTTCAACACCAAGATTTCCCTTGCTAAGGAGAAAGATTAGGGTATGTTACTATAAGCTGGTAAGAGTTTACTTCATATCACTAACGTACAACTGAAAAAACAAGGTTGCCAGATGAATATTGCTTATCTAAGATTTGGTCAGGTTTACCTAGCCCAAGTTGGGAAAGCTCTAATCAAAAGAAAGGAGGATTTCAAATATGGACTATAACATGAATGTTCCCAGAATAATATATGTACATGGATGCTGAATCTTCCTCCAGTGAAGGGAATGGGGCAGCATAGAGTGGGAGGATAGGTTTTAACATCCCCTGTCTGCTTAACAGTCTATGGGCAGGCAGATACACAGTCAAAATTCACAACCAAAAGAATAGAAGGAAACTTATAGTCATAGTTAGGAAAACGAGGCAAATAAAAATTGAGAATTAAAGACAAGTACCTTTTCCTAGAGTCATGTTCCAACAACTCTTTTGCAGACAAAAATCCATGTCCTTCATCAAACTGAATCTGATGGTCTGGCCTGGCATAAATTCGAGATGTAGATGTCTTGGAAATTTTCATATCTGAAATTATGTCACTGAAATTTAAACAACAAAAATGGCTTAAATGAGCACTGAAAATTCTAACTGAAAAATAGTAATATGCTTGCTGACATGTAATGATGACTCATGCTACTTATTAATCCTTATATCAAATTATTATAACCACTCTAAAACTGCCAAGTATTAATTGGCAACTATATAAGATGTCAGTTAATATTCCCTTACCATAGCTCTTTAAGGCTCTCATTTTATCTTTTTTAATTGTTCTTTGGATTTCTTCATTAAAAACTACAGTAGCCCTTCAAATTTAAAATAAACCACAAGCTCCGAGTTTAAAAGAACAGAAGACAATCTCAATAAAACTACAGTCCACAGCAAAGACACTTCCAGTCACTAATTCATTGTTATGATATGTGTGAACAGCTAGAAGCACTCTCTTCTCTTTTCTTCTCTCTCAATGTTTAACAATGATAGATGCATAAACTTTTTTCATTTCTACTGGGAGAAAGTAATATTCAGAGAGCTGAGTGAAAGAACTTGCTCAAGCTTACAGTGTTTTAGGAATAATTTTACAGATTCTAAAGTCTTTCATATAACAGGAACACAAATCTTAGAAATTAAAGTGACCATATAGGTCAATTCATCAAAACTTTTAACAGTTTTATTAATACCCTTATGAACTCTCTAAGTAATTTTTTAGTCTCTCTTTCACCATCTTTTCTCTTGCTCTGCCTTTTCCGTATTGTTTAGTTTTATACCATGTGTCCCATGTAGTAGACTTCATCATTTTTTCCCCAAACTTCTAAAAAGGGTTTGTTTGTTTTTTTTTTGGTAACTCTCCCTCTACCCATAGCCTTTTTTTTTTTTAAAGCAATTGGGGTTAAGTAACTTGCTCAAGGTTACACGGCCAGTTATTTCTGGGGGTGGTGCTGAGTATCAAAGCCCGGATTTGATCCCCAGGTCATCCCGACACTGAAGCTGGTGCTCTTACTCGCTGAGCCACCTAGCCGCCCCTAAGCAATTGGGGTTAAGTAACTTGCTCAAGGTTACACGGCCAGGTGTTTCTGGGTGGGTAATAAGTGTCTGAGCCCGGATTTGATCCACATGTCATCCCGACACTGGAGCCGGTGCTCTTACTTGCTGTGCTACCTGGCTGCCCCTACCCATAGCCTTTTAAAAAACAATCTCAGTTCATTTGGGGCCTTAGTCTTCTCGATACTATTTTTGTAAGTCTATGCAACTTTGGAAGACTTCCTTAGTCATATGCCCCTTCTTTTTTAAACATGTATTCTTAAAATCTGGGCTTATCAGATACTTGTCTTTGGGGAAGCTTCATCATTCTCTTTTCTTTGATCTAGAGTATGTCTTGTATGTCCAGATTCACTGGCAATCATAAACTTAAATTTTTTTCTTTCATCTTATTTTTATCTTTCAATTAACAAGCATTCGTTCTTTTTCTCACCTTCACCACCTAGTCCTCAATTTTAAAGAAAAACAAGACATTTTTAACAAATATTCACAAACAAGCAAAATAAATCCCCACATTGTCCATGTCAAAAATTGTGTCTAATTCTGAATCTTGAATTCATCACATCTCTGTTAGGAAGTGGGTAGCATCGTAGATCACCAGTCCTCTGGAAGTTGTCTTTATGGATGCTGTTACTGTAAACATTGTTCTCCTTATACAAGTCTTCCTAGGCGTCTCTAATATCATACCCTTCATCATTTCTTTTTTTTTCTTTTTTTTTGTCTTTATTAATTTGTTTGTTTACTTTTAGTTTACAAGATTCAGTTCTAAATTTTCTCCCCCTCCCTATCCTCTTCCCCCCACCCCCCATGTCGGCATACAATCAAGTATATGATCTGCAAATACTTTCACATTAGACAGTCAGGTTGTAAAGAAGGATTGTAATCGATGGAATGAAGAATGGGAAAGAGGAAACAAAACCAAACAAGAAAAAGAAAGAGAGCAGGTAGTTTGCTTCAATCTGGATTCAAACTCTGTTCCTTCTAGTTCTTTCTCTGAATGTAGACATCTCCTTCCCTCATGAGTCTTTTGGAGTTGAATTATAACCTTGCTTTGCTGAGAAGAGTCCAGTCTATCAAAGTTGGTCATCACACATATGTTGTGTCTGTTATTGTGTACAAATTTCTCTTGGTTCTGCTCTTCATATTCAACATCAGTTTGTGTAAGTCTCTCCAGGTAAATATGAAGTCTATCTGCTCCTCATATTTTATAGAACAATAGTATTCCATTACATTCATATACCACAACTTGTTTAGCCAGCCATTCCCCAATTGATGGGCATCCCCTTAATTTCCAATTCTCTGCCACCACAAAAAGAGCTGCTATAAATATTTTTGTACATATGGGTCTTCCTCCCACTTCTCTGATCTCTTAGATCAACCCTAGAAATGGTATTGTTGGGTCAAAGGGTATGTATGCACTTATTTATAGCCCCTTGGGCATAGTTCCATATTGCTCTCCAGAATGGTTGAATCCATTTACAACTCCAACAACAATGCATTAGTGTTCCAATTTTTCCACATCCTCTCCAGCATTTGTCATTTTCCTGTTTTGTTATCTTAGCCAATCTGGCTGGTGAGATGTGGTACCTCGGAGTTGTTTTGGTTTGCATTTCTCTAATCAATAGTGATTCATTTATTTATTTTTTTTTTTTAAAGCAATCGGGGTTAAGTAACTTGCTCAAGGTTACATGGCCAGATATTTCTGGGTGTGGTGCTGAGTATCTGAGCCCGGATTTGATCCAGGTCATCCCGACACTGGAGCCAGTGCTCTTACTCGCTGAGCCACCTGGCCGCCCCTAAGCAATTGGGGTTAAGTAACTTACTCAAGGTTACACGGCCAGGTGTTTCTGGGTGGGTGCTAAGTGTCTGAGCCCGGGATTCGATCTCCAGGTCTTCTCAACACTGGAGCCGGGGCTCTTACTCTCTATGCTACCTGGCCGCCCCATCAATAGTGATTTAAAGCATTTTTTCATATGCTCATAGATATCTTCAATTTCTTCCTCTGAAAACAGCCTTCAACTCCGGCCTCAGACACCTAACACAAAAACTAGCTGTGTGACCCCGGGGCAAATTACTTAACTCCAATTGCCCTCCAAAAAGCAAAAAAAAAAAAAATTTTTTTTTGCATCTTTATTCATGAGGGAAACTGGTCTATACTTTTCTTTCTCCATTTTGTCTCTTCCTGATTTAGGTATCAGTACCATATTTGTGTCAATAAAAACAATTTGGTAGGATTCTTTCTTCACCAATTTTCCCAAATAGTTTGTAGAGTACTGGAATCAACTGTTCTTTAAATGTTTGATAGAATTCGCTAGTAAATTCACATGGCCCTGGAGATTTTTTCCAGGGAGTTTGCCAATGGCTTGTTCGACTTCTTTTTCTGAGATGGGATTAAGTAATTTACTTCCTCTTCAATTCATCTCTGGGAAACTTTTATTTTTGTAAATATTCACCCATTTCACTAAAATTATCAAATTTACGTGCATACAATTCGGCAAAATAATCCTTAATTATTGTTTTAATTTCCTCTTCATTGGAGGGAGGTTTACCCTTTTCATTTTTGATACCCGTAATTTGATTTTCTTCTTTCTTTTTTTTTTATCATATTGACTAAAGGTCTATCAATTTTATTGTTTTTTTTTTCTTAAAACCAGCTCTTAGTTTTATTTATTAATTCAATAGTTTCCCTTCATTATTTCTTACAACACATTATTCCATTCATTTATATAACATAGCTTATTCAGTCATTTCCCAAATGATAGGTACCCCCTCAGTTTCATGTTCTTTGCCACTAAAAAAAAAAAAAAGAACTACTATAAATACTTTTTATACATATGTGTCCTTTTGCTCTGGGTACAGACCCAGAAAAGATCTCATTGGGTGAAAGGGAACGCACAGTTTAGTGACTCTCAGAACCTAGTTATATATTGCTTTCTAGAATGGCTATACCAATTCACAGTTCCACCAACAATAAATTTATGTATTTTTCCCCCTTAGCCTATCTAACATGCCATTATACATTTTTGTCATCTTTGCCAATCTGATGAATGTGAGGTAGAACCTCAGAGCTGCTTTAATTTGCATTTCTCTAATTATTAGTGATTTGAAGCATTTCTTCATATCCTGGATACCTTTGAGAACTGCCTATTCATCCATTGATCATTTATCAATTGAAGAATGGTTCTATCATGAACTTTAAAATGACAAATTCTCCATAGGTTTTCATCATTTCTATTTCAATCACTAATTTCTTTACTGATCAGAATTAGGTCCTTAATTGCAACAGAAAAATACTGAGAAAACAATCTATATGGCTGGCACTAGATAATAGCCAAATATATGTTATATTAAGGTATTATAAAATAGTGATATGAATAATATGAAACACACAACAAAATGTTGCAAGAGTTACACGAAGCAATAAAAAAAAATCAGTAAAATCAAAACTCTGTAAAATCTGACTACAACTACGATCCCATGAACTACATTTCAAAAAAAAAGAAAAGGAAAACATGTTAAAACTGTTTCTTATTCTGGTTATTCTGAAATCCCTCCCTTTCTAGTCAGTATAGTAAGCTTATAATCAGCTAGTATAAAAGCACAATAACAGAAATTAAGATGTAAAGGGGAACCTGGAAGTCCCATAACAAATGGTCCCAAAGATTAAAGAAGCGTAATTTACAAATTGTATCATATAGTAACCAAAATTCACATCCTGGTCACATGTGCTCAATCAGCAGAAGCCATGCAGGTATTGCCGTTGGGGTTCTGGTCCTATGCTATGTTAATTCTAGACAAATTCCAGACCTCCACAGTTCCAGATCAGCAAAACATCAAAAAAGTCCTGATTGGAGGTAATGAGGACATGTTAACTTTAAAGTCTTACCAATAATGTTGAGATGATTTGTGTACATTAATGAACTAATAATGTTCCCCTCCAAATCCCTATAAAAATGAGACTTCAAACTCTTGCCCCCCCCCACCTATCTCCATCATCAGGTCCATGATGCCTAGTGCCCTCAACTCTAATCCATGGTTATGTGAGTGATATTCTTTGCATTCCTCCCTCTGCTTCTTCTTTTTTCACCATTTCATTCTCCCACCACCACCCCAACATCTGCCTGTGTACCTCTTTTGCTGTTTATCTCTGCCTTTATGAGCTTCTTGCCCCCATGCTTTCTGTGCTTAAAGTATGATTAGCACCTCATTTCCTGCTGCCAATTAGGGCCTTTCCAGGCAAAGTACCCAAAGAAAAGGGAATGCCTGTCCCCATTTCATAATGTCATAAATTAATTAGCAGGCTAGGAAGGGGACACAAAACAAAAGCATTTTCTTTGGTTTAAAAAAAATTCTAATACATGTTGCTTTTGCTCTTATAGATATTTTACTTTTTTAAACATTTAAAAAAAATCTGGAGTTGCAAATTCTCTCCCTCCTTCCAGTGCCTCCCTTGCCCATTGAGAAGGCAAGCAATATATCAATTAAACATGTGAAGTCATGCAAAGCATATTTCCATATTAACCAAGTTGCTGCTACACCCCTCCCCCCACCCCAAGCAAGGAAAATAATGTGAAAAAAGTATGCTTCAATCTGCACCCAGAGTTCATCAGTTCTCCCTCTGAATATGGATAATATTATTCATCATGAGTCCTTTGGAACTGTCTTGGGTCATTGTATTGATCAGAGGTATAATCTCTCCATTAATAAATGCTTTATCCTTCCTTCATTCATCTTTGTTATCATCATCAAACAATAGTTTTCTCTAATATCCCAAGTGGGTGGCAATCTTCCCTTTCAGTGTTTCCCAACTCTCTAATACACAAACTATATAAATGAATTACTTTTGTTTTTGGTCAAATTGAAATCTTATTACTTCATTGACTTGGGAGCTCTCCGGTGAGTAAAAGTCCTGTTAGCAATGAAGATCAACAACTGCTCTGCAAATTTTAGTCTGCAAGTTGCCTGAGGTAATGAAAGTTTAAGTAAGTTGCCCAAATTCCTGACTGAGGCCGCCTCTTTAGCCAAAAGGCCACCCTGCCTTTCTTCCATATTACTGCCTATTTCTGTGCCCTACAACTAGGTGCCCACCATGCCTGAAATGCACTCCCACCTACCTCTGCCTTGGAATCTCTTTAATGAAACAAAAGCTGTATTTAAAACTCAAAAGTAATGTAGGTAAAAAGACATCTGAAAACCTGAAAAACTGCCCAATCCAGGGAATGAGGGAACATCTAAAAGTACAGGTATTCAGGTACAAATCAGCAATTAGATGACTAGAAAAAGAAGTTCAAGAAGTATCATGTAAATGATCCAGTTATAATAAGTTCCTTAAAAAGAGTGAAACCATTTAAGGAACACACAGTTCATATCCCCCACAGAAAGTTTTCATGACAGTCAGGAGGCAATGATAAGCTAACAAACCTAAGAAATGTGTAGCTGAAGCACAAAGGCTTGAAGATAACACAGACAAAGGCAGAAGGCCCAAGCTAGAATCCAGGAAATGTTTCAACTGCTTTCATTAGCATCACAGAACTGAAGGCTCTAAATGAATTTGATTACTAAAAAAGCCTAAGATTTAGTCTGGCACAGCTTTACTAGATTCCAAGTCTCTCTAAATGATAATTCCTATCAAGGGAGCTAAGTCAATCACCATCAGGAGGTCAGAATAAAGGGCCAGATTGCAGGAATCCAAAACTTAACTCCAGGGATCCAATACCTAACTCCTGACTAAATATGCCAAACTCCAAACAGATGAGAAATCCTGTCAACTTTGCAGAAGGCTCAGAAGTAGCTTTAGGCTACAAGTAAGATGAAGTCTTCCTGGCCAAAAGTGTTAACTTGCTTCCATGTCAGATACATAGGCCTATTTAAATAACATCATTACTAACATTTATGTATTTGGGGACAGACTGATAAAACACCAGAATGCCACTGCACTTGTATAGTTGCCTTCCTCATTTAACCTGCCATCAATAAATCTAGCAAAAGAAACCCTTCAAGAATAATTTAAAGCATATCTGAATGAAAGCAACATCACTCATTAAACTTCAGCAAGTAGACTAAGCTGACATGATAATGAAAATTCAGTTCAATTAGAATGTAGGGCCTATTATAAGGAAGTCCCTAGGCACTAGAGATACAAATAACCAAAAAAAAAAAAAGCAGCCACTACCCTCATGAAAGTTACATTGAACTTCGGGGATACATACATACATACATACAACACATATAGCAAGTAAAACAAAGCAACAGAGAGATAAAAAGGAGGGAGAGAGAGCATTCGAACTAATAACTGGGTTGGGGAGGGTGTCCAGAAAAGCCTCATGTAAGAGGTGGTAGCTAAGCTGTGATTTGAAAGAAGTTAGAGATTTATTAAAGCAAAGTGAAGAGAGATAGGGTTACACCAACAAGAAGGTAAATCCAAGAACCCTTGGGAACACAGTGCCCCGTGCATATGCCCCCATTCCTATACCAACACACTGGCCTTGCTTACAGCCCAGTCACTAAAGCAATCATCCACAGAAGCAGCCTTTGTGGAGAAAGGGCCAGCCACACCCTACCATATGTCACCTACAGGACACAAGCGCCAGCCTAGCTGAAGTAGCAAGGTATTCTGAAGGAGAGGTGGCATGTGCCAGGCAAGTCAAGTCAAGTCACCAATAGCATTTCTACCACAACTTTCCTTTAGGCCCTGTAATAGTAATGTAATTTGATCCCTTTGTATTGGCAAAGGTAACAGGGTACTTAGCACTTAGTAATTAATCAAGCCTTTGTTAAAGAAACAGAAGGTATGAACCCCTGTTGCTGATGTAACAGCAAGGACCTGGGAACTGTCTGCCTTTGAACCCAGGTGACAGTTTGGTGAATCCAGGTAGGACTTGGGAATCTGAGAGACTACCCGAGTCATGCTAAAAGAAGACTGACTGAGAAATTGTCATTTATTAGTGACCACCTAGGGGTGGAGGGCTTGTGTATTTTCTGATGATTGAATAGTGAATAAGTGACTGATTGAGTTAACTAGGTGTGCCCCATAAGTGGAGAACTTTGACTATTGTACTTTGTGTCCCTTAAGGAGGCAAACCTCCTTAAGGATGATTGAATGACTGAGAGGATTGAATGATTGAGTTACTAAATGATTGTTCTTTGTTCAAAACTTTGTGACCACTGGGGTAAAAATTATGTGGCCATTTTCTGTGATAAGTTGTGAATGCTGTATTTTGATTTTCTGTGATAAATTGTAACATTGTGAATGCTGTACCTTGATTTACTGTGAATGTCTTGCTTTGATTTGTTATTAAATAGAGTGTTCACTATCAGAACCTTTAAAGTTGTTCACAGCAGCCATCCTCTGGAAAGCTGCTCGTGTGTGGCTTTACAGGTCTTCATGGAAATAATCCAGGATCCCTACCCCAACACCCTTTCCCCACTCCTCCAATCTCCACTCAGAGACCACTGATTCTGCTTCCGGCCCAGTTCCCATAGCCATCATCCAGGGGATCAAATTCATGCCGAAGTGAATGCTTCTGCAGACAGAGCTAATGAATGAAGACTTGGAAAAGAGAGTTCTTGCCACCAAGATCCTTGTCATTATTAAATGGTTCAACAACAGAAACAGATATGATTTTATCCATGGAAATGACATTAAAGGAGAGATGCACTATTATTTGCTTTCCTGCTGTACCCTAAAAACCATTGTGGCTTTCCATCTTACTTATAGCTGAAACCTCCCATCATCTTCTATTAGAATGTGAATTCCTGAGAACCAGGACTGTCTTGCTCTTCTTTATGTATTCCCAGCACCTAACACAGTGCTCTGAAAATAGGAAGGACTTAATAAATGTTCATTCAGTCATTAATTCCAGACATGGAGACCCTCGTATGAAGGCACAAAGATGAAAGATGCAAAGTCACTAATGAGGAATACCTAGCAGGTCAGTATAGCTGTAACAGAGTGTGTGATTGGCAGTGATATGGAATAAGACTGGTAGGGTAGACAAAAGATGAACTATGGAAGATATTAAATGAGAGGCTGAGGATTTTATAGTTTATCTTAGAAGTGAAAGGGAGCCACTGGAGATTTTCTGTAGGAGGTGACAACTCTCTTTCAGGAATATCAATGTCAGCTGTGTAGATGATGAATTGGAAAAGCAAGAAAGTGAAAGAAGGAAGATGAATAAAGAAGCTCTTTCAAGAGTTCAAGAAAGAAGTGGTAAGGGCCTCAGTAGGGGGTCAGACTGTGAGTTGAGAGAAGAGGACGGGCAAAAGAAATTCTGTATAGGTAGGATCACTTAAGCTTTAGCAACTGATTGGATATAGGGATAGGAAAATGAACAGTCAGTCATGACCCCAACTGTATAAACTTTGGTAAGTTGAACAATAGTGATGGCATTAATAGAAGTGGTGCAATTTGGTATAAGGATAGGTTTTGGATGAAATATGAACTGCATTCAGAAGATGCTGAATTTGAGATGCTCATAGGACATCCACATAGAGACTCCAAGGCATCTGGTAATACAGGACTGGGGCTCAATAGAGAGATTAGGACTAGATATGTATACTTAGGAGTCATCACCATGGAGTTAAGAGATCACCAAGGCAGAAAGTATAAAGAGAATAAGCTGGGCTTAAGAAGATAGGGGAGATGAGCAAATTTCAGAAAAATCTGGACAGACTTACAGTGACTGATGCTAAGGGAGCAGAACTAGAAAAACACTGTACACATAACAGTAACACTGTGTGATGATCAACTATGATTCACTTAGCTTCTCTCAGCAATATAATGATCCAAGACAATTCCAAAAGACTTATGATGGAAAATGCTATACATATCCAGAGAAAGAAATATGGTGCCTGAATACAGATTGAAGCATATTATTTTCATTTTTTTGGTGTTTTTTTCCTTTTGTTCTGTTACTTTTTTCACAATATGACTAACGTGGAAATATGTTTAATATGATTGTACATATATAACCCATATCAGACTACTTGCTGTCTTGGGGAAGACAGACTGAAAGAGGGAGAAAAATCTGGAACTCAAAATCTTTATAAAAATGAAGGTTGAAACCTATCTTTACATGTAACTGGAAAAACTATGTAACTATTAAGCTGTGGAAAAAAAGAAGATAGTGGAACATCTAGAGATCCAAATCTATTAGTCTTTGAAACTGCCTCAGAAAGTGGAGTTGGATTTGATACATACAGCACATAAAGGAAGAAAAGAACTAATAAGTGAAAATTGAGGTAGTAAAAATGTTCATAGGTTAATATAACTGAAACTACCAGGACTGGCTTATATTCTTCCTCCAGTAAAGTCTGATTCCATAGTTTTTCCCAAGTCCTCCACAAAATGCCTATTGTTAACCTTCTTTACCTCAATCTGCAAAAGATTCACCTTGACTTTTTTTAGTATAACTTTGGAAATATATGTATAATAATTAAGCTTCTATTTCTCTACAATTTACACTCAGAATTTTGTGACTAGGGGAATGTCAAGAGGCTAGGCAGAAAGATTCTATAATTAATATAAGGACAAAGATTATGAAGGCCAAGGAAGAATTTATTGACCATGCTGTGTACATATCCAGCAATTTACTTTACTTAGTAAAATGTTTCCTGGGGGGCTATTGGAGCAGTGAATAGAGCACTGGCCTTGGAGTCAGGAGGACCTGAATTCAAATTCAAAAAGCTTCCTTTCACAGGAATATTTCCTTAAATGAAGGTTCTTCTCACAGTAGTTAATGACTGTAGTAATCCACTGTTTGATAAACCCCAAAACCCCAGTTTTGGGGATAAGAACTCACTATTTAACAAAAACTGGAAAACATCATGGTAGAAACTAGGCATAGACCAACATCTTACACTGTATGCCAAGATAATGTAAAAATGGGTACCATGATTTAGATATAAAGGGTGATACTGCAAGCAAATTAGGAGAGCAAGGAATAGTTTACCTGTCAGATCTATGGAGAACAGAAAAATTTATGACCAAACAAGAGACAGAGAACACTATGAAATGCAAAATGGGTAATTTTGATTACATTAAATTAAAAATCTTTTGTACACACAAAGCCAATGCAACTAAGGTTATAAGGGAAACAGAAACCTGGGAAACAATATTTACAGTCAGTGTCTCTGATAAAGGCCTCATTTCTAAAATATATAGAGAACTGAGTCAAATTTATAAGATTACAAGTCATTCCCCAACTGACAGTCAAAGGATATGAAGAGGCAGTTTTTAGATAAAGAAGTTAAAGCTATCTATAGATATATAGAAAAATGCTTTAAATCACTATATATTTGACACAGAAAAATAAATTAAAACAACTCTGAGATACCACCTCACACCTATCAGATTGGTTAATATGACAGAAAAGGAAAATGATAAATGATGGAAAAGATATAGGAAAACTGGAACACTAATGCATTGCTGGTGGAATTGTGAAGTGATCAAACCATTCTTTAGAGCAATTTGGAATTATACCCAAAGGGTTACAAAACTGTGCATGCCCTTTGATCTAGTAATATCACTTCTAGAGTTATATCCCGAAGAGAACATAAAAATGGGAAAAGAACCCACATATACAAAAATATTTACAGCAATTCTTTTTGTGGTAGTCAAGAATTGGAAATTAAGGGGATGCCCATCAACTAGGGAATGACTGAACAAGTTATGGTATATGAATGTAATGGAATACTAATAATTCCTAAGAAATGATAAGCTGGCGGATTTAAGAAAAACCTGGAAAAACTTAGATGAACTGATGCTGAGTGAAGTGAGAACCAGGAGAAAACCACATTATGCAATGACCAACTTTGATTGACTTAGCTCTTCTTAGCAATACAATGATCCAAGACAATTCCAAAAGACTCATGTTGGGAAAATGCTATCCATATCCAGAGAAAGAACTGTGGAGTCTGGATGCAGACCGACGCACACTATTTTCTCTTTTGTTGTTTTTCTCATTGTTTTTCCCTTTTGTTCTGATTCTTCTTTCACAACACGACTAATGCGGAAATATGTTTACTGTGATTGTACATGTATAGACTTGGGGAGGGGAATGAGGAGGGAAAATTTGTAACTCAAAGTCTTATAAAAGTGAATGTTGAAAACTAAAAAGATAAAAAGAAAAGAGGTTCTTAGATTTACTGTCTTTACTATTTTTTTATTTTTTAAAAATAGCCTTTTTATGGATAAAACTATCTAACTTGTGACATTTTAAATTGTTTTTCAAATGAATTTATATTAAGATATATTTGACACGTCAGTCAAATGAAAAAATGATTACTTTGAGTTACCATTAAAAAGACTACCATTCAACTTACTGACCTTATTTTAGCTGTTTCTTTTCCTTGGTGTGCTCTGAAGTCTTTCTCATGTTTCCTCAATTGATGCAGCAATTCTGATTTGACTGACTGTTTGTCAAAAGGAAGAGAATCAGCAACAGCAGTTGCAGCAGCCACTAATTCAGGAGTCAGTGATGGGTGACTGAAGAATGTAGAAGGAAAGAAAACAGAATATTACATACTGTTTCATTTATCTCTTAACCAAAATGCAAAATGATAGCCTTGTAATCTATCCTGCCTTTTTATACCCGGTCATATAGCTCCACTGGTTTTGGACCTTAAGGAATCAAAAATAAATTTGAGATCCTCAATATTACTTTGGTTTTTAAAACACCCACTTCTGGGGTAGCTAGGTGGCACAGTTAATAGAGCACCGATCCTGGAGTCAGGAGGACCTGAGTTCAAACCTAGCCTCAGACACCTGACACTTAGTAGCTGTGTGACCTTGGGCAAGTCACTTCACCCCAATTGCCTTGCCTTTCCCCCCTCCAAAAAAACCCCAAAACAAAAAACAACAAAACACTTGCTTCTTGAAGCACATATAACCTTAGAATGACGTTGTATTAAATAGATGTGTAGGTATATATTATAAAACTCATTATTCAAAGCTAATAAAGTAGGAAGGTCAGACTTACTTCGGTAAAAAGTCTGAATTACATAACACTGGTAAAGATTCAATTTTATTACTTTCAAGTACAATCTAAGAACAGATAAATAAAATGAGATTAATAATAGTTCTTTAATTCACCACTACATTACAGTGTTGTTCATGCTTTTCTTCAGTAATTGCATAACTTGAAATTGTTAAGATTTCTCCTTTCAAATCTTTCCCCTTTCTTTCCATTTCCACTAAACATCACCCTAGTCCAGCCACTTTGTAACTTTTAGACTCCTTCAACAACCTTCTAATTAATTTTCCTGACTCCATCTGTTCCTATTCTAATCTATCTATTGCACATCTGCATGAATCATTGTAACTGAAAACATGTATTCCCTCAGTAGAAAATTTCTCAGAATTTAGCTTATTCTCTTTAGCCCGAGGGCTTGTCATATGGTTTGTCAGAGGGTCTATACTTGAAGCCTATCAATCTTAGTATGACCTACCAGAGTTTATATTCCAGTGAGCACAGTCTTGAAAAATCCAGGATCATCTAAACATCATAGTGAAGTATGGGAATTAGACTGGAATGGACGGAGAGCAACCTTTATTTGTTATTAAAGAGTTCAAATTTAGGGACAGCTAGGTGGTGCAATGGATAAAGTACCAGTCCTGGAGTCAGGAGGACCTGAGGTCAAAAAGCTCCAATTTAAACAGTACAAATTCAAAGGGAAAAAAAATGGAATATCAAAACCATCATATCAAAGAACATTCAATTTACCTCTCAGGTGAAGAATCTTTCACAGCTTTCCGCCTCACACTACTTCTCCTCCCCAAATCTTTAACTTCCTCATTTCTTTGAGTCTGGGTTGTATGAGTTTTTGTGTCCTGTAACATGTTAGGTGTACTTAATTCAACTTTCATGCCCTTTACAATATTCAACAAGTTAGTTGCATTTTCCTTTTTATTATCCTGACTCTCTGGAACACTGTCAGGAATCTTCACAACAGGAACAGAAGACTCATCTTTCTTGCTGTAGATCACACTGTTTGTGCTGAAACACCTTTGGATTTTGTATTCTGTCCTAGGAAAGAAATTTTGAAGAGGAAAGAAAAGGAAAAAGAAAAGTATATATTGTATGAAGGTAATCCAAGAGTTTATACCTATTTATTACTCTAAATGGTATTCAGGACTGTGAATCTATACTTTAGTCAAAAACAGGATTTTTCCCCCTCAAAACCTTAGCATTTAATAGCACCACCTTTACCTGTCAATAGCATTACCATTCTACTAGGTCTGAAGCTTTAATCATATTTGATTCCTCACAACTAATCACTTGTTAAGTCTTACAGATTCTGTTTTGGGAATATCTCCCCTACCTATCCCTTTCCATTCCTATTACATTCCTATCCTATCCTCTGCACCTTTTGCACAGACTCCTTCAACAGACTTCTACATGATTTTCTAGATATTGCATCTTTCTATTCTAACCAATCTCACATACCAGCAGTTATCTTTCTCATCCATAGCTTCCTTTAGGATAAAACCCTCCAAAAAAAAAATCTTCAATGGCTCCCTAACTCCAACTAAAAGCAGTTGGCTTTCAACAATTTCTAGCTTTATTTGATAACAACCTACACTTCTAATATTTTAAAGTTTTTTTTTCATTTACTTATAAATTAACATACATTTATTTTCCCTCCCTTACACCTCCCCATTCTCCCATTCCCAGAGGGGAGGAAGAAAAAAAAACTCTTGTAACAAATATACAGTCCAAAAATATGTCTCATTCTGCCTCTTGAGTCTATCACCACTCTGTCAGAAGATGGGTGGCATGGCTTTTCATCAATCCCCTGGAATCTGTTGATCAGAGTTCTTAAGTCTTTCAAAGTTGTTTGTCATTACAATTTTGTCACTGTATAGAGTGTTTCTGGTTCTTTTCACTTCACTCTGCATTATTTTATACATGTCTTCCTAGGTTTTTCTGAAACTATCTCCTTCATCATTTCTTGCAGCATAATATTCCATCACACTCATATATCACAATTTGTTTAGCCATTCCCCAGTTGGTAGGCACTCCCTCGGTTTCCAGTTCTTTGCCACAGTATTTCTTTGATCTCTTGACAGTATAGACCTAGTGGTGGTATTGCTGAGTTAATGAATAGGCAGTTTAATGACTTTGGGAGCTTAGTTACAAATTGCTTTCCAGAACGGGTATATCAATCCACAGCTCCACTAACAGTATATTAATGTGTCTGTTTTCCAGAAGCTCAATAGCTCTCATTTTCCTTTGTCATCTTTGGAACCTCAGAGTTGCTTAAACACACATCTTAAAAAAACAAAAAAAAAACCAATTTTATTTATTTAGTTTGGCTTTTGGCATTCGCTTCCATAAAATTTTGAGTTCTAAATTTTCTCCCTCTCCCCAAGATGGCATGCACATACAGGCTCTACATACACATTCATAGTAGACATTTTCACATTAGTCATGTTGTAAAGAAGAATTAGTACCAATGGGAGGAATCATGAGAAAGAAGAAACAAAAGAGAGCAAATAGTACGCTTGGATATGCATTGAGACTCCACAGTTTTTCTGCTGGATATGGACAGAATTTTCCATCATGAGTCTTCTGGAATTGTCTTAGATCTTTCAACTGTTGAGAAGAGTCAAGTCTATCAAGGTCAGTCATAGTATAATGTTGCTGTTACTGTGTACCATATTCTCCTGGTTCTACTCACTTCACTCAGCATCAGTTCATGTAAGTCTTTCCTGGTTTTTCTGAACTTTGTCTACTCATCATTACATTCATATACCACAATTTGTTCAGCCATTCCCCAATAGATGAGCATCCCCTCAATTCCAATTCTTGGCCACCACAAAAAGAGCTGCTATAAATATTTTTTGTATGTGGGTCTTTTTCCCATTTTTATGACCTCTTTGAGATACAGATGTAGTAGTGGTATTGCTGAATCAAAGGGTATGCCCAGTTTTATAGCCCTTTGTACATAGTTCCAAATTGCTCTCCAGAATGGTTGGATGTTCACAGCTTCACCAGCAATGCATTTCTATTCCAATTTTCCCACATCTTCTCCAACATTTATCATTTTCCTGTTTTGTCATGTTAGCTAAGCTGATAGGTGTGATGTAGTACCTCAGAGTTGTTTTGATTTACATTAAATGTATGTTTCTCTAACTATTTTTAATCTAGAGCGCATTTTTACATGGCTTTTGATAGGCTCTGCAGCCTTATTTCTGCATATATACTATGCTTCAGCCAAATGGAAAAACTCACTATTCAAAAAAATTATGCTGGTCTTTCTTACTTCCATACCTTTGGTCACATGGTTGAAATGCACATTCCCATTTCTCACATTTCCATTCTCCTAGGTTTAGATGCTAACTTTTCCATAAAGCTTTTTCTGGTTTCCCCTCAGATGAGGTCTCTGGCATTTCCTACCATATTTTGTTTGTACTTCTATACTTGATTGTAACAGATCTTCTATCCCCAATAAGAGTGAGAAGCTTATTATTCATTTTTGTATTCATTCCTTCAAACATTACTATATAAAGGGAAATGCTATTAGACACTGAAGATACAACACAGACACAGGATATGACACAGACCAAAGGTTCACCACCACCCCTGGTAGAGAAAAGAATCGGTACAGAAGATGTCCAGAAGAATGAGCTAAATGTAAAAAATTAAGTGAAATTTGAGGGAGAGCTCACTTTGGTGGGGAGACAATGCTGAGGAATGTCACACGTACCAGTTGTTTTCTCTGTAAAATGGGGATAACAGCAACTACATCACACAGTTGTTGGGAGGATTAAATGAGATAACATATATAAATCACTATCATGAATTATATATGTGATGATATTCATTATATATGAATATATGTATTATATAAATCATTATACATGAAGGAGATGCTATCTGAACAGGAATGGAAACCTCCCAGCTACCGGGAGGAAACACAGGCACTAGGAAGGGGAACACAGAATACAATCAGGGGAATCTGTAATTCGATCTTTTTCAGCTGTGTCTGACTCTCTGACCTTATTTTGGGGTTCTCTTAGTGAAGATACAAGAGTAGCTTGCCACTTCTTTCTCCAGCTCATTTTACATATGGGGAAACTGAGGCAAACAGGGCTAAATGACTTGCCCAGGATCACACAGCTACTACGTGTCTGAGGTCACATTTCAACTCGGATCTTCCTAACTCCAGGCCCAGTTCTCTACCCGCCGGGTGAGTCTTGAGCTGGGGTGGGAAGAGCAGTAAGTTAAAATAAAAGGCTTGACACAGTAAGATTACTAAAGATTAAATTTAACAATCGCTGGGCAGCTACTCGTGCAAGAAGGAATCGGAGTGGGAGCTACATCCCACCAAGGACCTCTTACCGCTCTTTACGGCTAATTTAATTATTAACATCACACATTCACTGTCCTACCCTTTACACTACAGGAAAGTCATGGAGGGGGAAGGGGGTTTTCGGCCACCAAACCGCGCCGGCAGCCCTGCGAAGGGGATAGTCAGGGCTCGCCTACACCTGTGTCAGGGCCGAACTGGGAAGGAAGCGAGAGGAAGGCTCCGCGGGGCAGAGGTCACAGGGGCGGGGCGCGTGGTGCGCGCGGTTGCCAGGGTGACCCCCAGGCTCCTGGGTTCGGGGAGCGGAGAGAGAGAGCAGGGCGGTACCTGGCCAGACCGGTCCACAGTCCCCGAGTCTCCTTCGCCGCTTCGGAGCCACCTGGGATGCAAGGAAGACGGAGGAGGCGGGGGCGGCTGGGCCCGAGAGCCGAGACTCGGGAGAACATTGCAGCGGCGAATGAAGAAGCCGACCGGAAGCCACGCGTTCTCCCCGTTGAATAGTTCTGTCTTCTTCACACCTCTTCCGTGTGCACTCCCTTCCGTCCGGCTAGCTACGGAGTTCTGTCACTTGGTTCCGGGGCTGCCAGGAGTCATACATGACATCACCAGCCTTGGGAGGGGAGCGCGCCTGCGCAGCCCGGGGAATTTCATACCCCCAGGCGCCCGGCACTGGTCTCTTGCACAGGTTAATTTTACTGATTGTGCTTCTTTCTGGGGAGTAAGGAACAATCTTAGGACCCGATAATTTAAGGCAGAGAGGAACTTTAGAGGCCAATTTAATCCAGTTTTCTCTTTACTGGTAAAGAAACTGAGTTCCAGAGAGGTTAAAGGACTTTCCCAAGGTCATACAGGGCGCTGATGACCCAAAGCCTTGGACTTCAAATCCTGACAACTTACAAATCAAGAAGAGGGGATTGAAAGGCTGGATACCTTTGTTCCATTCTCAGCTCTACTAATTAATTTTACCTTTTTTACTTTGGGCAAATTTCATCCCACCTGAGTCATGCAGGTCTAGCACAGACCTGGAGTCAGGAAGACACTAGTTCAAAAGTGTCCTGAGGGGTGGCCAGGTAGCACAGCGAGTAAGAGCACTGGCTCCAGTGTCCGGATGACCTGGGGATCAAATCCGGGCTCAGATACTTGGCACCACACCCAAAAATAATTGGCCGTGTAACCTTGAGCAAGTTACTTAACCCCAATTGCTTTTTAAAAAAAAAAGTGTCCTGAGACACTGGGCAAGTTACTTAACTTCTTTCTGCCTCAGTTACCTCATTTGTAAAATAGGGATAATAACAGTACCCCTTTTGTAAAATGGGAATAACCCCTCCAGGGTTGTTAGGAGAAAATGAATGACATATGTGAAGCTCTTTGCCAACTGTAAGACACTGTTATTATCCTTTTTTTCTAGGCCTATGTTTCCTCCACTATAAAATGAAGGGGTTGGATCAGATGATGAGTAAAATCTCTTTGAGTTCTCAATCTTATAGTTCTGTGAAATCACAGAGATAGTTAATGTCATTCCTCATTAAGAAAGGAAAAGGACCTTGGAGAGCACCTTCTTTTTCATCCCTCCCCAAGTAATAAGCACACCTTTTCCAAAGCACTTTCATGACTTATGATGATTTTTACAACAACCCTAATATATGGGCAGGTTAAGTATTAATATTTCCATTTGACAGAAGAGGAAATAAACTCAGTGGTTTAGCGAGTTATGCAAGGTCATATAGCCGCAGAACCTGAAGCTAACTCAGTGTTCTTTCCTCTATGCCTCATTGCCCTTAAATTAGCTCTTCACCCCCATTTCCTGCCCTCATTGGGCATATAATCTAATGGGGGAGAGGGAACCATTTGTTTATAGTAATCAATCAACATGCATTTATAGAATATTTTGTATTTGCCAAGCCCATATAGACACATGCATTTATGCTTTGCAAATCCCCTTCAAGAACCTTATGGGGGTGTGTAATGCAAAGATTATTTCCATTTTATTGAAGTGACTTGACCAGGATTGCATAATAAGTATCATACCCAAGTTTCCCGACTTCAAATTTGGCACTCTTCCCAATCAGCATACTATCCTGGGTGATAGCTCCAGAGACCAAAAGAGGAAAATGTTCATTTTTCTTTCTCTTGTCATCCCTCTGGAGGGGAAGTAGGGGGAAAATGTTGAACTATACGTGTCAGAAGCAAGGAGAAGCAATGCCACCAAAGCAGGCATTGCTGTGGCAATGTTAACTTTACTTATCAAAATTCTCCTGGTACTTTTAGCATCCCCTAACATTCCATTAGTAGTACTGTTACTTTGAGGAAAAACTGTCCTTCAGTATTCTCCTCCCCCTCTCCACCCCACTCCACCTTTGCAACAAACTGTAGTCCTAGGTTAGAAGTGAAATTTAGATAATTCTGAAAATACAGCCTAAAAGCATAATTATGGATGTTTTTCTAATATGGTATATCCTTGAGTAATATGGTATATCCTTTGCTTTTGTTTTATTAGATTTATTAATTGGACACTTCATGTCTTTTGGGTCTGATGAGAAATACCAAGATTATATCATTTAATATTACTTCCTCCGAATTCTTGAATTAATCTTCCAAATCAGCCTTTAATATATGTTTATGTCACATTTTGGTGACATTTTATATCTATATCTATAGACTTATAAGAGACTGAGAAATATTCAGTCACTTCTAGCTCCAGAGCTACAATCCTATGGATTATCTTGCTCCTGATGGCAAGAAAAAGAAAAATGGAGTTATCTATAACTAGTAGTCTATAAATTCCTACATTTCCTATGGTTGTAGTGTGATATCTATAACTAGGAATCTATAAAAATTCCTACATTTTCTGGAATATAGACTGGGATAACCAACCAGCAGCCCTTGGGGCACATTCTAAATAGCACTTAAAATTAACCGTGTCCTTGCTTCAAGGGGAGAAAAAGAAAGACTCCTTGTTATGTTATTTATGTGCTAACTGAAAGTAGTACTAGTCTACGTTCTTTGAAATGTTTCCTGTATAAATGTATCATTTACATTGATATAATGTAGCTAGATGATGACAATACAAACCCATCAATTAGGGGAAATGTTTTTGGTTTTTTTTTCCCATCTGCAATAGTTTAAATATTAAATGTTTGGGGGAAGAGCTATCAGAACCCTTTGTTCATGACAATGATTAATTCTGACTCACTATTGGTCAAACTGGTCATGCTTTTAACTAATAGTAATAATTGACATTTATATGGTACAGGTAGATGGCATTGTAGATAGAGTGGTGGGTCTGGAGTCAGGAAGACCAGAGTTCATATCTGACCTCAGACACTTTCTAGTTGTGTGACCCTGGGCAAACCCTGTTTGCCTTAGTTTCCTCATCAATAAAATGTGCTGGGAAAGGAAATGGCAAAGCACTCCAGTATCTTTGCCAAGAAAACCCCAAAGGGGCCATGAGGGGTTGGACTCAACTAAAAATGACTAAACAACCACAACCTTTATATGATGCTTATTATGTTGTGGGTTCCATGCTAAGTAAGCACTTCAGAATTATCTCATTTGATCCTTACAACAACCCTGGGAGGTAAGTGCTGTTATTGTCCCTATTTTATGATGAGGAAACCAAGGCAAGCAGAAGTTGTCACTTGCCATGGGTCACACTGCTAGTAAGTGTCTGAGGTTAGCTTTGACCTTAGGTCTTCCTGAATTCCAGGTCCACTGCCCAGACCCTGGACCACCTAGCTGTTCCATACAATAAGTGCTACCCATCACAGGATCATAGGTTTAATGCTGGAAAGAATTTCAAAGATTATCTAATCCAACACCTTCAGTTCACATCAGGAAACTGATATCAGAAGAGATGATGTGTCTCTCCCCAGGGTCATAAAGCTAGTAAGTGGCAGAGCTGGTATTCAAACACAGATCCTCTAACTCCCCCTCCAGTATTCAGTAGAGTTATATAAGGCAGTAGTTTGAGGAAGTGGTAAAAATGAAACCTGAAAGTGGAAACACAGCTCTTCCCATACCCCAATCTGTTCTAACACTGATTCACTTCCCTACCCCTCCCCACTCTGGCTACAACCCTGGCCACACCCTCAGTCAGTTACACATGGGCACACTAGAGTGAGTGTGCACATGAACACGAGCATGAGAGCACACACACACACACACACACACACACACACACACTCCTTTCTGTCCTGCCTTTAGCACAAGGCAGAGCAGACTAACTGGAGCCAGTTTTAAGAATGGCTTCATTTGGCTTTGTCAGAGATGTCTCATGATACAGTAGCCCTAGTCTGACCAGAGGAGAAAATGGCAACAATCCATACAAAGACATTAGTGAAAAATGTTAATTCTGTTCATCTGTCCACCCAGCTGGTTCTCATTTTCAGCCATTTCCAGGGCCATTTATAAATCTTCCAGTTCCACTGTCAAATTTCCGGCCTGAAGATGATGACACACTGAGATGATTTGGCAATGTGGTACTTCATTGACAGTAAAACCAGGTTGTCAACTTGGTTGGCAGAGAAGTGACTATTTCCAAAATCTTGTTTTTGCAGATGTTAATAAGTGGAAAGATCTAAATTAAGAAAGAGCCAAGCAAACTTTGGGAACCTGAAGTAACCATTGCCTTTTAAAAAACAAAACTAGAATGCTATTAGTTTCAGAGGAATAATATGGGTTGTGTAGGAGAGAAAATTTTAACTGCATTTATTAGGAGAAAAAGACTTTGGACTACTGGATTCATTGAGTCTTCCCTTGTCCTCCCAGATAACCAACTTCTATTTATCTATGGTAATAGAAAATACTTTAAAACATATACTTTAAATACTACAAATACTTTTTTTTTGAAAGCCAACCAATAGTCAACTTCCTCTTCTGTCCAAATTTTATCAGAGCTGCAAATGTGTGGCAAGTGGACTGATATGAATTTCACTTCCTCTTCTTGTTTCTTGTCCTTGGTTTCCTGATGCTTAGGTCCATGTAAGCCCAAATGAAGAGCAAAATGGCCAAAGGTCAGGGGCAAGAGCCAGACAAAACAGCAATAAGAATTCACAAAGGAAATAATCAGTTCCTAAATAATAGTTAACAATAAGGGAAAAAAATTCTAATTGCAAAGTAAAGTTTTAAACTATTATATTGCAACATCCTGGAGCTGGGGGATATTAGATACTTTTCAGATCTTTTCCTGGAATGATTCTGAGGAGATGTTGAGAATTAATTAAATCTTAGACCTGCCATATCTGAGTTTGTGAAATAGGAAATAAATTGATGTCTAAGAAATTGAAAATGACCTCTGCCTTGGGAGGATAGTGCAGAGAATATAGGACCTTTTTGTGCCTCAAAAACAAGTTGGTAACATGTTCAACCTTGAGGTTAGAAGATTAAAGTAGATATCAAATTTAACAAAGAAGTGTATGTTGTTCTGTAAGGAAGTGGAAGCATAGACCTGATGTTATACGTAGACTGAATAGATTGCTGCCAGTATAGTTAGTTATAGTAAACAAGCATTTAAGTGCTTATTCTGTGCCAAGAAGTATGATGAGTTCTGGGGATACAGAAAAAGGCAAAAACACAGTCCCTACAATCAGATAGCTCACCTTCTAATAGGAGATAACATGTAAATAAGTATGTATATACAGATTCATACGCCATTTTGGAAGGAAGGAAATAAGCATTTCTATAGTCCCCAATTTGTGCCTGACACTGTGCTAAGCACTTTACAATTACAATCTCATTTGATCCTTGTAGCAACCCCTGAAGGTAGGTGCTATTATTTTCCCCAACTTTACAGATGGGGAAACTGAGGTAAACAGAGTAAAGTGACTTGCCCAGGGTCACACAACTAGTAAGTGTCTGAAGCCAGATTTGAACCACCTAGGTGCCTCTATTTCTGGTTTGTATATACTACATGTATTTTTTGTATATACATGAAATTTATAATTTGTATATATGCACACATATACATATGTACATATGTGTATACACACACAGAGCTAGGTGGCACAGTGGAACAGTAGATAGAGCACTGGAGTCAGGAAGACTCATCTTCCTGAATTCAAATCCAGCCTCAGACACTTATTAACTGGGTAACCCTGGACAAGTCACTTAATCCTTTTTGCCTCAGTTTCCTCATCAAATGGGGTTGTGAAGAGTTGGCCATGACTGAAAATGACTGCACAACGACAACTACATATAAAGTAAGTGGTAGGTAATCACTAGCCTCTTGGGTGGACTAGGAAAGGCCTCTTGTAAAAGAGGTTTGAGATGACTTAATGGAGTTTATTGAATAGAAGGACAGCATATACTGTAGAAAAATCACTTTGTCATCTGAGGGGAGCTGCTTGAGTAGAGAAAGATTTAAGGCAGGGAAATCAGTTAGAAAACTACTGCAATAATTAAGACAACAAGAGATGAGGACCTGAATTGGAATGATGGCCAAGTAAGTAGGAGGGACATGTATGTGAGATGCTGTAAAGGTAGAAATGACAAGATTTGACAACAGATTCGATATAGGGAGTGAGTGCCATACGTGGGCAGAGTGGGAGGTGACACCAAGTTTTCAAGCCTGGGTGACTGGGAGGATGGTGGTATTCTTGATGTCAATAGGGACATTGAGAAAAAGAAAGATTTTGGGGACACTTGTTGATGAAGGACCAGAGGTCAGGAGAGAGACTAGCGCTGGATTTATAGATCTGGGAATTATTTGCATAGAGGTGATAACTGAACACATAAGAACTGATGAGATCACCAAGAAACATAGTGTTGAGGGAACAGAAGAGGGCCTAGGACAGAGCCTTTGGGGACCTCCGTGGCTGAGTATGATCTAGATGAAGATCTAGCAAAGGAAGCATATGGAAAGGCCAGAAAGGTAAGAGGATTACCAAGAAAGAATAGATGTCACTAAAACCTAAAGAGTAGAAAATATCCAAGAGGAGATGGTGATCAACAGTGTCAGTCAAGAAGGTTGACTTTGAAGGGCAGCCGAGTGCCTAGCTGTCCTTCTAGTTTAGGGAAAGGGAGGGGAAGAATAATCATTGATAAGTGCCAAGGACTGTGCTAGGGGCTTTATAATAGCATCTGAAATTTCCACCACTGCAACTATTCCTTAATAATAAAAGATTAAAGCATTGTATCTCTGATTCTTTATTTTCCAGAAGTATCCTTCTAAAATGCAAACATATGAGCTAAGAAAAGGCTCATGTGTAGCCTTGAGGAAGACACTAATGCAATTTATCAGATTAACTGTCTACTAGGAAAGCAAAAAAAAGCAAATGCCAGAGGGAATTAGACATAGCTGAAGTGTCCATGGGAAAAATGAGTCAAAGCAAAGTTTTGATGCATGGGGCAATCATTACCCTCCCCACCCCCAGAAGAATGTGCCTTTTAGGAGAGATACAGTAAAGGATCCTAGACAGTTGTTGGACCATATGAAGAAGATACTGGGAACCTGGGGAACTAGTGGTGCCAGAGACCCCAAACTTTTAGTGTACTTCAAAATTTTGTCTACACTTTACTCTGCAGAGAAAACTAAATGTATTAAAAAAAAAGATTTATTATTACCTTTGTGTTTGAACACTAGTCATTTTCTCTTACTCTTCCCCATCCCCCCCCTTAAACTTTCCCTTGTAAGAAAAGAAAACATTTCAACAGTTAACTGGCAGAATGTATACAGTATCCACATTCTATACAAGTAGTAATTATCCTTTAGTCTCTTTCTCAAGAGGAGACAGGTGTGTTTCAATCAATCAATAAGAATCTATTAAGAACCTGCTTACAGGCACTGTGTTTAGGCATTGGAAACACAAAGACCAAACTGAAACAGTCTTTACACTCAAAGAGAGGCAACAAGGTGGTACAGTCAATTGAGTGCTGGGCCGGGAGTCAAGAAGGCTCAAGTTCAAATCCAGCTTTAGACATGTCCAGCTGTGTGACTCTAGGCAAGTCACTTTGCCTCAGTTTCTTCAAATATAAAATGGGAATAATAACAACCTCTACCTTACAAAATTATTGTGAATCTCAGATGAGATAATGACTGTAAAACACTTAGCACAGTTCCTTGCATGGAGTAAGTGCTATATAAATATTAACTATCAAAAAGCTTACATTTAACCAGGGAGAAAAGCCTGCTACATGCAAATTGGTGAACTAGGCAATATGAAAATAAAATAGGCCCAGGCCTCAAGAAGCTTATATTCTACTGGAAGCAGGTACCAAGTACTAAATATAGTATAGACAAAGTAATACAAAGTAGTTTCAAGAGGAAAAGAGTGAAGGCCTTTCGTGCAGGTGTCATTTTAGTAGGGTTTTGAAAGAAGCTAGAGATTTTCTAAGGGAAGTTGATGTTGAGGGGTGGTGACAGATTCCAGATGTGAGAGACCACTTGTTCAAAGGCTAAGAGGTAGAAGGTAGAATGTCAGGTATGGGGAAGAGCTAGTAGGCCAGTGTGATTATAACAGAGAGCTTGTTAAGGGAATAATTTAAAATAAGGTGAGAAAGGTAGGTGGAAACCAGACTGTGGGGAGCTTTAAATGTCAGGCTAAATAAAGGATTTTTATTTTATCCTAGAGGTGATATGGAACCATTGAAGAGTTTTCCCTTGGGGGATGATATGGTCAGATTTGTGTTTTAGGACTTATATTGGAGTTTTTGGAGGATAATTTAGAGAAGGAAGAGACTAAAGGGAGACCAATTAAAAGGCCATTACAATAATCCAAGCAAGAGGTAATGGTGGTAGAACAAGGGAAGATTGACGTGGACGGAAGGGGGTAAAAGCAAGTGATATTGTAGAGTTAGGGTTGAAAAGTTTGCAAACTGATTGGATGTGGGAGCTGAAGGAAAAGACAGAGTCAAGGATGGCTCCAAGGTAGCAAACCTGGGTGACTAGGATGAATATTTTGTAGAAGAGATAGGTTTGGGAGTGGGCTAGGAAATACAATCAGCTCATTCGGAGTATTTTGTGTTTGAGATGACTATAGAGCATCCAAATGGAGATGTACAGCAGACCATTGGTAGTAGAGAACTGGAGTTCAGGGAAGATTAGGGTATAAAGATTTGAGTGTCCTAAGTATAAAGGAAATTGATGATGTCATTGTGATAGTGAATAGAGAAAAGAGAAGAGAGCCTAAAGCATAGAGTTGGATGTGAGGAGGATGATTTAGCAAAAGGACTGTGAAACAGGAAACAGACACATAGGAAGAAAACCAAGAGAACACAGTGTCACATAATCACAGGAGTAAGGGAAAGAGAAAGTGTCCAGAAGGAAGGGGTGATTGAAGGTGTCAAAATCTATAGGAAAGTCAGGCAGAATAAGGAATGAAAAAGGGCCATTGGATTTAGCACTTAAGAGATTGTTGATAGCCTTGGAGAAAGCACTTCCAATTGACTGATGGCATTATAACCCAATGGCAATGAGAAGTGAATTGGTGCTACCGTAATTCATCAGAAGTTGTTGCTAATCAATGGCACCATCATAAAAGCCCTCTCCCTTGTCCACCATATCTAATCAAGGCTTATTCCTTCTTCCTACCTTAGCCCTTCTGATATTTCTCTCATCTATCCTTTTCTTTCCATTCCTGCTACTATGCCCTTAGCTCAAGTCTGCATCACTTCTGACTTAGAGTATTCCAATTGTTTCCCAGCCTGTTTCCTCCCCCTCTAAACCATTCACTCATTCATTCATCCATCCATCCACTCAATTAGTGTTTATTAAGCACCTACTAAGCATATCACTGTGTTCAGGCTGGGACTGAAAAACAACAATTCTCTCATACAGGGGATCTTCACTTTTCACTCTCTCTCACCTCCCATATTAAATCATTTTGTCAAGTTTTGTCAATTCTGCCTTGACAATATCTCTCAAATCTGTCTCCTTCCCACTCACACAGATCCAGCCATGTCATCGCAGCCCCACCCTGACTCCATAAATTCCAGTGGTTCCTATCACCACTAGCATCAATTACAATATCCTCTGGTGTCCAAATCTCTTCATAACCTAACTCTAACCCCCAACGCCCACTTTTCCCATCTTCTTTCACCTTCCTCCCAGCCATGTATGTTTTGATCCAGGAACACTGACTTCCTTAGTGTTCCATGAAGAAGACACTCCATCTTTCTGCTGTGGGCATTTTTTTTCTGGCTATCCCCCATGCCTAAATTGCTCTTCCTCCTTGTCTCTGCCTCCTGGTCTCCTTCAAGTCACAACTAAAATCCCACATTCTACAGGAAGTCTTTCTTAACCCTTCTTAATTCTAGTGCTTTCCCTCTATAATTATTTCCCTCCTATCTTGTCTAAGGCTTGTTGGTACACATTTGCTTACTTGTACTCTCTACTATTAGATTGGGAGCTCCTTGAGGGCAGGGACTGTCTTTTGTCTCCTCTCCCCCCCCCCCATCCCTAAGTACAATACCTGGCACATAATAAGTGCTTAATGAATGAGTATTGCCTGTCTGACTGACACAGCCAGTCACCTAACCAGGTCCTCATCATGTCTCACCTGTATTGTTTCATTTATTTTATTTTTTAATTTTCTTTTTGGAGGGCAATTGGGGTTAAGTGACTTGCCCAAAGTCACATGGCTAGTAAATGTGTCAAGTGTATGAGGTCACATTTGAACTCAGGTCCTCCTGATTCCAGGGCTGGTATTCTATTCACTGCACCACCTAGCCGCCCTCACCTGTATTGTTGTAATAGCCTTTTCCTGCCTCTAGTTTCTACCCTCTCCAATCCATATTCCACACAGCTGCCAAAGTGATATCCCTAAAGCACAGATATAACTGTGGTTATATTTATTATATATTGATATAATGATATATCATTCTCTGGTTCAAGAAGTTTCAGTGACTTTCTATTGCCTTCAGGATAAAATAAAACTCGTCTTTGGGGCATTTAATTTCCTTAACCATCTGGCTGCAGCCTACCTTTCCAGACTTATTATACATTGCTCCCTTTCCAAACACTACATTATCCCTGCAGTTACCAGGACCTCCCCCTCCCAGAAATTGCCTTATATTGACTTTTTGTTTGTTTGACTGGGTTCTACAATTATATTTTACAAAGATAGTGAGATGAGTACATATTACATGAATGGCATTCCTTCAAGTCCCTCAAAATTATTATTATAATAAAAGCATACATAGTATTTTATGCTTTGTAACACCCTTTCCTCACAACAATCCTATGAGCAAGTGTTGTTCCCATTTTACAGATGAGGAATATGGAAGGGAGAGAGGTGGAGTAACTTGTATAAGTCATTCCACTAAAAAGTTTTGACACCAAGCATTGAACACAGGACTTAGTATCCCAAGTTTTGTTCTCTTTCTTTTTTTCCCTTCAAACTGTTTTCCATATTAGCTTTTCTTATATTTACTTTGAATACATTATGTATTTATTTACATGTTTATATGTTGCTTTCCCCCAATAGAAAATAAGCTCCTTGAAGGCCAGGGGTTTTATTTTTCTTTGTTCATAGTAGGTGTTTAATAAATATTTGTGTGCTCGATTGAAGGAGCTTACAGTTTACTAACTTTGGGTCTCAGCTCCCTTATATGTTAAATGAAGAGGTTGGACTAAATGGCCTTTACTTTTCCATCTAGATCTAAGCCTATTATTTGAGGATCCCAGGACCCAGACCAGTCCTTTTATTGGTAAGGGAACAGTTGATATAAAAACTCCCTCTACCAATGCAGATCAGTAACTCCACTGTAATTTAGTCTTAGAGAATTTCCTGGGGACACTGAGAGTTTAGGTGACTTGTCTATGGTCATGTGACCAGTATGTGTTCAAGGAAGGCCTTGAACCCGGGTCTTCCTAACTCAGAGGGGAGTCTTCTAGTAACCACAGCTTGCTGTCTATTTAGTAGATTAGAGATACAGAAACCTTTTGTCTTTGTAGCCTTAACACTTGTCACAATGCTCGGTACATAGTAGGTGCTTCCTAAATGCTTGCTTATTGATATATGTGCATCACATATAATTGTATAATATAAATCTATATATTATCCAATATATTATTGTATACAATCATCAACAAATATGTATTAAGTACCTACTATGTGCCAGGCACTGTGCTAAGGACTGGAGATATAAATATGAAAAAGAAAAACAGTTTCTGCCCTCAAGGAGCTTACAACTTAATGGGGGAAGACAACATAAAAAAGGAAATTGAAAGGAGAAAGAATGTACCCAACATGGAGACATGGTGGAGAAGTCAAAGTCCAAAATGAGTGCAGCCGCATGGGAAATGAGGAGATATCTGAGGCAATAGCTGATCTGTCCTAGATTCTTTTTTTCTTTTTGGAGGGTAATTGGGGTTAAGCAACTTGCCCAAGGTCATATGGCTAGTTTTTGTGTTGTGTCTGAGGTTGGATTTGAACTTGGGTCCTCCTGACTCCAGGGCCAGTGCTCTATTCACTGCGCCACCTAGCTGCCCCTGATCTGTTCTATATTCTTAAATGGTGGATTATATGTCTATATATATTGTATTATATTAAATAATATTACAATAACACAAAAATATATATCACATAATTTTATACAAGATATAACATTATACCATGCATAATAATATTTGGGGCATGATTTCATAAATCATACACTCAATATTATTCACTATATATTGATATATCAATATAATCTTATTTTTATATACCATTTATGTAATATTATTGTTATACATTATATGATATACTAATGCATCACACTAAAGTATGTAGTAGATAGTTATATGTATCACATATATTAATTAGCAATGAAATTATATCAGGCACAGGCCTGGGTGCTGGGGTTGCAAATAAAAAAGTGAAACTGTCCCTTCTCTCCTTAAGGAGCTTCAGATCTAACTGGGGAAGACAACAATATCTACAAACATACAAAACAGATGCAAGATAATTTGGGATGAGGCACTAGTGACTGGGGGCATCTGGAAAGGCTTCATGTACAAAGTAAGGGTTGACTTAGGCTTGAAAGAAAAGAAGTATTTTAAGAGGCATATATGAAGAAGGAAGGCACATAGCATGGGGAACAGCCAGTACAAAAGATCTGAGATGGAATATAGAGGGTTGTATGTGAGAAAAAGTGAGAAGGTCAGTTTGACTGAACCATAGTATACATGAAGGTAAGTAATGTGGTAAAAGGGTGGCAAGGAAATTGGGACCAGGTTGTGAAGGGCTTTCAATAACAGATGTAGAAATTTATACTTGGCCTTAGAGGGGATACAGTAATAAACATAGACTTCCTATCTGACCTTAGAGGTGATAGGGGCCAATGAGATTTATTGAGTAGAGGAATGATATAGTCGGACTCACACTTTGGGAAAAACCAGCTTTGTGGAGGATGGATTGAAGAAGGGAGAGACTTGAGTCAAGAACAGCAATTGGGAGGCTATTACAATAGTTCTGGAGAGAAACAATGAGAGAAGTAGTTATGGCAGTGGCTTTGGGAGTATAGAAAAAAGATCAGTTAGTTGCAAGAATATTACAGAGGTAGAAAGGACAAGATTTGCCAACTCATTGGGTATGTGGGGTGAGAAGAGTAATCAAGTGTAACACTAAGGTTATTAACCTAGGTAAGAAGAAGGATGTTAGCATCCTTGACAGAAATAGGGAAGTTTAGAAGAGGTATGAGTTTAAGGGAAAGGTAATGAATTCTATTTTGGGTATGTTGATTTTGTGATGTTTTTAGGAAATATCAATGGGCAGTTGGTGATTTGGAGCTTGAGCTCCAGAGAGAAAGTAGGAATCTCATTAGAAGCATCAGTATAGAGATAATAATTAAACCCTTGTGAGTTAGTGAAGTCACTAAGAGAGGGTAGAGACAAAAAAAAAGAAGAGACCCAGGACAAAGTTTTGGGATACACTTACAGTTAGGCAGAATGACCTGGAAGATTATCTAGTAAAAGAAACTGAGAAAGAGCAGTCAGTCAGGAAGAGTAGAGGTGTCTCCCAGGGAGAAGAGAGTATCTAGGAAGAGAAGGTGATTGATCAACAAGGTCAAATGCTGGTTAAAGAGGATGAAAGCCTGAGCTGGGGGAGGGAGGGGGGTGGGGGGGGGGGAAGGAGGGACTCAGCCTAGGTGAGATCACCCATTTGGCTAGGAGGGGCCATAGTCTGCTCAATGGCTCAGGAAAAGACAATTATTAAATTTCCATTGTGAGTGTTTACACTTTGAAAATCAGCAAACACTACCAATTGGGGCTTGATTTATTGTTCTGTTTATTGGCTAGACCAGAGGTGTCAAACAGGGGCCCCAAGCACATGGGCTCACAATAGTACTTAGGCTGACAGAACTAGAATAAAATGTAATCGGGAACTATTTTAAAAATAAATAAAAACACAATAAAACATAGATAACATTACATTTTAAAACTAAGACAAAATACAGCCAGCAGGGATCCTTAAGAGTGGGTTTGTTATGGGCCCTGTTTCTATTTGAGTTTGAGACCACTCCACTAGACTTAAGAAAGTGGTGGGAAAATATTATTAATGCAATCTTGTGTACATTTTTTTTTCCTGAGGGAGAAAGGCTGTTAAACATTTACCAGCACACCCCTGCCCATTGACCACACAGAATATTTGTATTTTTACAAGTATAACAGCAGCAGAAACAGAATATATGTGATTTATGCTGCAAAGACTTTAGCACCTTCACTAGACAAGGTCTTCATGAGTTGTTATGGACAAACAAATTCCTCACCTTGTGACCAATATTTTGTAATGATCTTCTCTTTGTTTACCTAAGCTGGTCCTAGAGTGACAGTCTGTTGTTGGGCTCATATTTGAAATCTGTCCAGCTTGTTAGAACCCTCCAGGTTTGTGCTGTATCTTCATACCAGAGAGGAGACATCAGAATAGGACCTTAAGGATAGGATCCGTAGGCTGAATGACCAGAAGCACAGAAGGTGGGCAGTTATGGTTCTCTGCTGCCCTCTGGTGTAATGCTTAGACTACATTAATAGTATTGCATCCAGATCTATCCACTATTCTAGAAAAGATGTCAAGATCATAGGATAATGGGCATATTTGTGTTCAGGAGATCATGATCAGGATAACAAAGGGACTGAAAATCATGACATAATTGGGCCAGTTGCAGGAATAGAGGATGTTTAGCTTAGGAAAGGAAAGACTAAGATGGGGCACAATAGCCATCTTCAAATATTTGAAGCTCTGTCCTATGAAAGAGTTAAGATTTGCTTTGCTTGGATCCAGAAGAACAGTATTAGGAACAATGAATAGAAGTTGAGGTAGATTTCATCTAAAAAAATTTTCTTTTCTTAATAAGTGAAGCTAACGTTGAGTAAAATGGGCTGCCACAGAATGGACTGCACAGTCATGTCACATACCCTTTCATTATAGGTCACCAAGTGAAGGCTGAATGACAATATGTTGGGACTATTATAGGGGGATCAGGAACATTTGGGATCATATAATTTAGACCTGGAGGAGACCTTAGAGATAATTTTGTCTATTCCTCCATCCCCAATTTTATAGATAAAGAAACTAATGTCCTGAAACTTAACCTTCACTTTACCTTGTCATCATAAAGGCATCTTCTCTCTTGCCATGTGACCAGCCTATCTTCTTTTTTTTTTTTTATCATATATTTCAATCATATGCAAAGGCCTGATACCTGGCTTCCTCTACTTACTATACTATATGTGTTTGTTTCTTTTAAGATAGAAATTTATTAACCTAAATGGTGGAATTTCAAGCTGAGCTATTTTGAGGCAGGACATTATATTACACAGACCTATGTGTAAAACTGGGCCTAATCTTGGGAAATTTATGATGTTCAAGTGGCCCCTGAATCCCCAAAAGGTCATTTCCTGAACCATGAAAAAATCAAGTAAAGTGGCAACAAATTGGAAGAATCCACATTTCAGCATTAAAGGCAGGTTTAGATACATTAAAAAAAGAAAAGGAAGATTTAACTTGGCATTTTGGAGAATAATAAGCTCACATAGCACTTACCATTGGAATATAAGCTCCCTGAGGGAAGGAATTATCTTTCTTTTTCTGTGTACTTGTATCTCCAGTGGTGCCTGGCATACCCAAGCACATAATAAATGCTTTTAAATTTGACTTGCTACATAATATGATATGAATTAGGAACCTACTCAGTGGAAATCCAAAATTTTTAATAGTTACACATGTACAGAATTAACATGAAAGAATTTTAACAATGACATTTTTGGGTTTTAGAGCACATTGAAAATTTTAATCTTTAAGATATTAGTGGTTGATATAGGAATGGGAATCTGAAGGTCTTCCCTGCCCCTTGGCCCTCTGATAGGCTTAAGTGACTCTAAGAACTTTACCTGATTTTAAAATATACTCTGCCCCTTAATAGGCTGAATGTGGTCACCTGAAGACTGTGGTAGGAGGCTTGTTTTTCAGGAACACTCACACCTTGTTACTTTGTGATTGGGCAGTGAGTCAAGAGGGTTGTGACATTCTCTGATCCAGGAGAAGGCTATATATACCCTGATGTGAGGTTTTGTTTTGGGGCTCACTTTGCGAAGAGTATGATTTGACCAGATGAGACTCTGGGCAGCCGTTGAGCCCCCCGGCTTTGAAAACCCAGATGTTGGTGCTTCCCTCTCTGGTAACTGACTAGGTATGGATGTAATGGTCAGACAGCTGGAAGCCTGTCTGCTGATCTGTTTCTCTGTCTTTATTTTTTGTCTGCTTGTAAACTCTGTATTCTCTGAAGTTCAGGGTGCTGATTTTTTCCCCTGACTAGGTAAATGATAAATGTTTGATTGATTAAAGTAAGATTGTTAACCCATTTTGCCTTGCTTTCCTTTAGAAAAGCAGATCTAAGAATCTGTGCTAGCAGCCATCATGGGGGTGCTAGCAGCCATCATGGGGATGCTAGCTAGGGTGCTTGCTGCTACAGTGGTGAACTAGTGATTCTAAGTATTACCACTAACCATAGAAAGAGGGAAAAGAGGAACAGAGGCTTCCAATCCAGATGGTAAGTAGTTCAACATATGCATACTTTTATTTATGAAATAATTTTGATGGTTTAAATGAAAGCTTGTTTTGAGTTTTTGAATCATAGGTTATATTGGATCAATATCATACCAAATGCTCATGGCACTTAACATAAACTGTCTTATGCTTTATTCATGCACTAAAATTATCTCCTTGATGAAGGGGCAGAACATGTCTTAGATTTCTTTGTTATAGCACCTATTTTATTGTCTTGAGAAGCAAGAGGATACAATACACATTTGTTGAAAGGATACACTGAATGAATGTTAAGATGTTGTTTAGACTATGGGATTCAAAAAAATAAATTTTATAAATCAACAAATCAGACAATAAGTATTTATTAAGTGCCTACTAAGTGCCTTTCACTGTACCAGGTACTAGGGATACAAAGGCCAAAAACAAAATCAAATAATTGATGTCCTCAAGGAATTTAGTCTACCTGAGGAAACAACATGTAAATATATAAAGATAAAGAGGAGAATGCAAGGTAGGGGTTTTTTTGTCGGGGGAAGAAGAGGAGAGTAAGTTGAGGGGTTAAGGAAATATCTCATATAGTAAGTGGCACTTGAACTGAGCTTTAAAAGAAGCTTGTGATTCCACAAGGTGAAAGTAAGGAGGGAATGTTTTCTAGAAATGAGAAACTGCCTGTACAAAGTCACAGAAGGGGGAGATGGAACATCATGTGCACAGAACAGTACATGGGTCAGTTTGGCTAAAATGGGAAGAGTGTGAAGAGGAGTAATGTCTCTTTAGCCCGGAAAGGTAGACTGGTATAGCACCAATGCAATATTTACAGCACCTGTGATAACGATAGAGACCATGACTATAACTATTGCCTGATGTTGGATAGCAAGATATGCCAGACTCTCCAGATAAAAGATAAAGCTGAAGGATTTATTTAACCACCAGAAAACTGGATTCCAAAACCAGTAAGCTGAAGTACCAAAGATATTCAGAAGTCATAATAATAACACTGAGAGCCACAGCATCCTTTAGCCTTCCCACAAACCAATACAAGATCAATATTTACTCATGAGTCTGTCTGACTCCTGTCTCCAGCAGTCAGACTCGCTTTCTCTGAACACCAGCTTCTCTGTGGGCTCTGCTTCTCTTCAGCCAACTCCTCCTACCATAGGCTCCATGTGACTACATTCAGCCTATTAGGGGGCAGAGATTATCTTCACAGCAGGGGAGGGCTTCAAACTCCCCCTATGTCTATTAAGAGGCAGAGGAGATCTTCAAATTCCCATTCCCATTACAACTGGAGAGAGGTTATTTTATCCTAAAGACAATAACTATTGGAGCTTTTTGAGCAAGAGAAGAAGGACATGGTTATACAGGTGCTTTCAAAATATCACTTTGGCAACTGTGTTCAGGAGTAAATAACATGCTGAATATATTATTTTAATGTTATAATCAATTCAACACCCTTTTGCCAGGCACTGAGCTAAATGCTGTGGTGGTTATGAAAAAGAATAAGAAATGAGATCTTCTCTCTAGGAGTTTACCACTCCAAAGGGGAGATAAGAGAAGTATACAAGAGGCTGAAAATATGCCATTGAAAGAGATAAGCGCTAGGCAAGATGTGTCAAAGCACAGTGCAATCATTGCAGTTTCTTTTTTTTTGCCTCTTTTTTTTTGGAGAGCAGTTGGGGGTCAAGTGACTTGCCCAAGGTCACATGGCTAGTTTTTGTGTTAAGCTTCTGAGGCTGGATTTGAACTCAGGTCCTCCTGACTCCAGGGCCAGTGCTCTATTCACTACACCACTTAGCCACCCCCAATCATTGCAGTTTCAAGATATATTGTGGTAGAACCATTTCAAAGAATTCAGAGTCAGATCACCTCTAATCCAAGCATAGGCATTTATTGAGATTGATGCCTCTCATGAAGCAGGCTAAGTTCCAAAAGGAACCAGCAACTTCAGAGAAAGCAAGGTGGATTTTTATAGGGTAAAGATGCAATTACATAACAGAAATTCTGAATGTTAAAAAAGCAGGAGGGGTTTGTTAAGGGATTAAGTAACAGGGTAGGGGTCCCAGCCACAGTGGAACTGTGCATATGATTACCCACAATGGATAGAGAAAAACCTACTTGGGGGGGTATGCAAGTATGATAATGATATTATAATAAGCCTCTCTACATCATAAGTTCACTCTAGATCAGTTCTTTTCTATTACTGCTCTATTGCCTACTTAGGGAAAATCCCTTCTCTATTGTTTTGGAGTTCACATTCTGCTTGGGCATCCTGGTGGTGCTGCTTTCTAATTGGCTGGCTATTGTAGTCCTGTCTGAGATGAGATGGATGTGGTTGTGGTTGAGTGCATGGACACACCTGCTATTTCTGTGGGAAATATGAGGAATGGTTCTGGGAGGAGTGGCTAGCTAGAGGCAGTGGCTGGGACCTCATCACATGGACATGCCTGCTGTTTGTGAGAAATATGAGTTCAAGGACACACCTGTTGTCCTAGGGACCAGTGAGGCATATATGAAGAAGTTGGGATATTGGGATGGGGGGAGTGAGTGAGTGGCTAGGTAGGGGCAGTGGGCCTGCTGTCCAGTGGGGCCTATAAGGAAGTTAGAATATTGGGGCTGAGGGCAGTTTTATTAGGATTCCATCACATGAAAACTTTGTGAAAATATAGGCTATGTGAATTTTCCTGTAAATTAACTAATCATTAGTCTCCTTTTAACAGAAGGATGGTGAAGCCAATTGAACTATCTTAAGACAAATAATCTCACTTTTGCTTTCAGAAAAGTATAATTTCCCTACAATATTTCCTAAAGTTGTATATACAAATCATTCTCCTAATGTACCTAAAACCACTTGTTGGACATTGTTGTTTACAGAAATGTATGCAAAGTACTTTGCAAACATTAAAATGCTGTATCAGGGATTTTTGGTAGAACTTTGAAGCTATGTTGAAACACTAGTGTGTTTCTTTCATTGACTATCAAATAATATCAGTTAGTCAGCCAGACTTTACTTTTTTGATGTGTTTTTACCAAGATAGTATAGTAAGGTGAAGGAGGACAAGCATTTATATAGCTCCTATTACGTTCCAGGAATAAAGTGATTTTTACAGATATATTATTTTGTTCAATGCTCACAGTAACTCTGGGAGGTAGCTATTATAATTATCCCCATTTTACAATTGAGGAAACTGAGGCAAATAGAGGTTAAGTAACTTACCTAAGGTCATGCAACTAGCAAGTAGCTGGATTTGAACCAAGGTCTTCCTGACTTGAATCTTAACACTCTATCCACTCCACCACACAGTTGGTACAAAATATCTCTCAAAACTTGGGATCACACACTCCCATGAGTACATGCAGAGTCCAGGGAAAGTGAATTCAAAGTTAGAGCATATGTGGCACAGCAGTAACTTGGTTCCTGGTTTCTGGACGTTCCTTTTTTTCTTTCATGGGATCATCGTGAAGTTTCCCTAAGGCATAGTATAGTTTTCTGCTAGATTCCTTGTAGAGTCCTGTGGCTGCCTAAATATATCTAGCTTATCCTTGACTCCAAAAGTAGACACTGACATCAGTCACTGCTATTCCAGGGATATTGATAAGATTCATGTGGGATATTCTCATGGTCATGAGGGTGAGAAAGGAGGCAGCATATCTCTCCCTGCCCCCAAGTCATCCCCTCTCAGAGTTTTGGCTGTAACTACTTCTATCACTGGACTGGCTGGATACTAAAATGCTGGCTTCCAATTTGATCCAAGCCTCATGGGGTAAAACCAAGTTTCTTCAATCAATTCTAATACACTTCTTGTATAGCATCATTTCATGTTATGGGATGGATTTCATGCCTTCCAAATTGGTTAAGGACTTCTCTACATTCAGTTTAATGACTGATTAATTGATTTAATAGAGATATTCTTATATGATAAAGGTATCAGAGTATAGAAAAGTGGCCAGCAAACTTGTAGCAGCAAGCACCCTAGCATACCCAGGGTGGCTGCCAACAGGTTCCTAGACCTACTTTTCTAAAGGAAAGCAACTCAAAATGGGTTAACAATCTTACTTTAATCAATCAAACATATATCATTTTCCTAGTTCATGGGAAAAAGTCAGCAACCTGAACTTCAGAGAATACAAACAAGTTACAAGCACAAGTTATTAGCAGACAGAGAAACAGATCAACAGACAGGCTTCCAAACTGTCTGACCATTACATCCATACCTAGTCAATTACCAGAGAGGGAAGCACCAACATCTGGGTTTTCAAAGCTGGGGGGCTCAACGGCTGCCCAGAGTCTCATCTGGTCAAATCACATAACTCTTCTCAAAGTGAGCCCCAAAACAAAACCTCACATCAGGGTATATATAGCCTTCTCCTGGCTCAGAGAATGTAACAACCCTCTTGATCCATTGCCTAATCACAAAGAAACGAGGTATGGGCATTCCCAAAACACAAGGCTCCCATCACAGGCTCCAGGTGACCACATGTAGCCTTTTAGGGGGCAGAGTATATTTTCAAATCAGGGAAGGTTCTCAGAGTCACTTGAGCCTGTCAAAAGGCCTAGGGGCAAGGAAGAGCTTAAATTCCCATTCCTATAACAAAACTAGGGACCAGCATCAGAGGGCCAAATT
Organism: Petaurus breviceps papuanus; assembly: GCF_028583685.1. Taxonomy (NCBI): domain Eukaryota; kingdom Metazoa; phylum Chordata; class Mammalia; order Diprotodontia; family Petauridae; genus Petaurus; species Petaurus breviceps. Next base: position 1,032,594 of record NW_027187296.1, on the reverse strand, counting down.
AAATCTGTCTGGTTTTGTACTACTCATGAACTAAGAATGTTTGGTTGTTTGGATTTTTTTCAACATTTCAAAATAAAGTTTTGTCATATTTTAAAAAGTAAAAATTATTTTTAGCTTGTGAGTGATACAAAAACAAGACGGGCTGGATTTGGCCCTCAGGAAATAGTTTCTTTTCTTTTTTTTTTTTTGGAGGGGGGAAGGCAGGACAATTAGGGTTGTGTCGATTAAGTTAAGTGTCTGAGGTCATATTTGAACTCAGTTCCTCCTGACTCCAAGGCTGATGCTCTACTCACTGTGCCACCTAGCTGCTTGTAGAAAATAGTTTATTAACCCTGGATATAGAGCATCTTATCTTTCTCAAGACCACTTAATTTTAGTACCTTCTCTCTTTTAATCATTACCTATTTATCCTGCATATAGCCTATTTGTACATACTTGTTTACATGTTGTGTCCCCATTAGGTTGTAAACTCCTTGGGAGAAAGGACATTCTTTTGCCTCTTTTTGTATCCTCAGGGCTTAGCACAGTGCTTGGCACATAATAGGCATGTAATAAAAGTTCATTGGCTGACTGAGGTACTTTAAGGGGAAGGGGAGAATGATTCAATTGGCCCTCATCTTCCTATGGTGATACAATCTGGCTATGAGTAGGTTTCTCCACTGCCACCCACTGCTGAGGTGCTTTGTTAGACCTCTTTTTCATATTTTCTGCTGCACTGCCATCTTCTGGTTCAATGATGATTGAAGGACTACAAAATTCCCCTTTGGGACAGAGCCTATCAGGTTTGTTTTGTTTTTTGTTTTAGCTCATAGCTCCAAGGGCTTTCCTACCCTTTTGAGATTCAGAGCCCTGGTCCATCCAATCTGTAAGAGAAGCCCTTAGGCATTGTTTGTCTTTTGAACTATTTCTACCAAAGGCTCCTGCTAATGGAATTGGGATGTTCAGTCAGCATTTTTTCCCTTGATACTTGGAGCTAAAGAAAATTCCTCTCCACTCTCAACTTGACAATTATGGACCATAAAAATCACTCTAGGATTTCACCTAACACAGTTAGAGGGGAATTGGTTGGATTGGTGAACTTCGTCCTACTTTCTTGCTAGTAATAAAATCCCTGTTCTTTGGACTTAACAAAGTTGTTTCATTTTTTCTAGTGGTGTCAAGGGAATAGAGTTTAATCTTTAGATCTTCACTATTGTGACCATAAGTGAGCAAACACCGTGATAAATAATGAATGTTTTGTTATCTATTTTTTAATGAATTTTAAAATAGTGCTAGTTACACCCACACATACAAACACATGTGTATGTATGTGTGCATATGTATGTGTGTATGTGTATATATGATTATCACTGTCATTTGGGCAGCTGGAATTAAAAGTGAACCACAGCTGAAACTGACAATGCCAAACACTCGGACAGAATCTATTGCTCCAGATTGTTATGGTGAAATTATGGTTTAATATTCCTAACTTTGTGGACTTATTTCTTTGGGAGCCTGAACAGAATTTAAATGTTCATTAACTCTCAAAACCTTGATGAGGCAGTGACCATGTAAGAATATGGTTGATGAAGACTGAAAATGTGCATTAAAAAAGGATTAAAGAAGATTCCTTTGGATGGTGGCTATTGGTAAAACTGCCTTTCAGACCTCTGGGGCTGTGCATCAAAAGATTGCTCTATAAATGATATTTGATTATGGGGGTGGGAGAAACAAGGGAAAAACTGCATTGAGGTGGTATTGGAGTTAGAGTGTTGACCTTGGAGTTAGGGAGACCAGAATTCAACTCTTGCTTACTTACTAGCTGTGTGACCCTGGACAGGTCACTTAACCTCTGCTCACCTCAGTTTTCCCATCTGTTAAGTGGGGATTATAATAGCACCTGCCTCCCAGGGTTGCTATGAGTATCAAATGAGATAGTAATTGTAAAGTGCTTAGCACAGTGCCTGGCATATAGCAGGTACTATATAAATATTAATTATTATTATTAATAGTAGGAGTAGTAATTAACCTCTATCTTAATTTCTTCAACTGTGAGTATAATCATAGTACCTACCTCCCAGGGTTGTTGTATAATATGCTTTGCAAACCTTAAAGTGTTAAATAAATAGTAGTTATTATTATTATCATTAATAGTAGCAGAAGTAGTTGTTGTAAATATTGCTCAAATAGCATGAAAAATACAAATTAAAACAACCCTGAAATTTCATCTTACACCCATTAAACATGAGAAACTATATGGAAGGGCCATAAGAAGAGAGTCACACTAACACTGTCGACAGAACTGTGAATTGGCCCAATAGTTCTGGAAAACAATTTGTAATTATAATAATAGGTAACATTTACACAGCACTGTACAGATGTTCTCTCATTTGATCTTCATAACCCTATGAGGTAGGTGTTATTATTATTCTGATTTTATGGATAAGAAAACTAAGGCTGAGAGAGTTGTTTTTTAATGCCCAGATTTATGTAGCTAGTGGCTAATGCAGGGTTCAAATGCAGGTTTTGCTGACTCCAAGGGCAATAATCTATCTCCTATACCACCTACCTATTTTAGGAGCCATGTGTGAAATATGTCTCAAGTATACATATCCTTTGACTCACTGATACGACAAAAATGGGTGTATTTTCTAAGGAAGTCAAAGACAAAAAGAAAGGCTCCATATATATTAAAATGTTTGTACTTAAAATTTTTGTGGTAGAAAAACAACTGGAAACAAAATAAATGTCCATCCATTAAGGAATTACTCAAAAGAAAATTGTGGCATGTAATTGTAACAACATCACAGCTCCAAGAAATGACAAAAATGAAGATTTCAGAGAAGAATGGGAAGATTTATAAATTTGATGAAGAGCAAAATTAATAGAATCAAGAGAACAATACATATGACTACAATCATGCAAATGAAAATAATACTAAAAATGACCTTGCAGACTGACTGCATTAAATGTAATGGTCAGTTTTATTCTCAGAGGATATATGATAAAACACAAACCCATTTTCTTTGTAAAGAGATGGGAAATTAAGGATATAGACTATTGTATACACTGATTCTTCTGAGAAGGGAGAATTAGAGAAAAGGTAGATTAAGGAGAGATTATTATTAAGAAACAGATTCTAAGGATATACAAAAACATTTCTGGTGCAAAGAACGAGAATCTGAGTATATGCCATCAAGAAGAAAGCAAGGAACTGTTCCCCCTTCTCAATAAGCTAATATCCTATTTGCCAAAATAACTTTCCTAAAGAGTAGGTCTGACTGTGTCACTTCTACTCAATAAGTTCCAGTGGTTCCTTGATACCTGAAAGATCAAACATAAATGCCTCTATTTAGCATTTAAATATCTTTACAACCAGGATTCTATCTACCTTTACAAACTTCCTATACTTTACTCCCTTCTAATCACTATGCAATCTAGTTATACTGGTTTACTTGATATTCTTCACTCACAATACTCCACCTCCTGTGCTTATGTTTTGGCACTGAGTTCTTCTTCCCTAATGCTGCCCTCCGCACCCCACCCCCCATGCTTAGAATGTATTTCCTCCTTATTGTAAAGTGCTTAGCACAGTGCCTGGCATATAGTAGGTACTATATAAATAGTAACTATTATTAACCTCTTGGCACCCCTTATTTCTTTCAAGATTCAAGAAATATTTTCTACATAAAAACTTTTCTTCCCCCCTTCATATGATTGTGCATTCCCTCCCCAAACTATTTAATAGTAATTTAGTATAAATTATGCATATGCATATATATGTGTGAACATGCATGTACACATATACATATATGTGTGCATATATAGGTAAACATACATATACATTTTATAGATATACATATACTATATATACACACATATGTAGGATATTGCTCCAACTTGCACTAGAACTAAAAATATTGAACTTCCAGGGAGATAAACTGCTGCCTCAGGTTTTAGCAGTAACCCTTTATATGGCTATTCCTTTTATTGTAGCTCCTGAGCCCACACTGGTATGCTTCTCCTTTAATAATCAGTCAATTAGACTTAGCTCTTTCAGGAAAAGCATTTATTAAAATGGCATAGGAAGAATTGGTATGAAACATTCAGAAGCTTAAGATATATTTTTCTATAAATACATACAGGTTGATGGTATGAATAAGTTCAGATTAAAGAATAATGATGGCAAAACAAACATATAGGAAAGACATGTTGCAAAGAGGTCACTTAATTACTGGTGCTAGAAATTCTTTTCCCTTTTATACGTTCCTCACATAACTCCCCTTATGTGTAGTTCTTTGCTGAGAGAGTCACTCAGCTGAGGTTCCAGGATCTACTCCTTTCTTAAGTCTATTTGAATATCAGCAGCTACTCCCTCCACCCACTCTTCCTTGTTTGTATGGTCATCTACATTGCACATCGTGATAATGTAAGATAATATCCTCCAACTTTCCTCCTCTTATGAATTGGTCTAAGGAGGGAAGAACACACGCACACAGTTGGATACAGAAATGCATTTCACTCAACAGGAAAATAGGCATGAAAGATGACAAGGGAGAATTAGAGAAAGGGTAGATTAAAGAGAGATTATTCTTAAGAAAACAAATTCTGAGGATACACAAAAATATTTCTAGTGCAAAGAAAGAGAATCTGAGGTTATGCCTTTAAATTGGGGAATGACTGAACAAATTATGGTATGTACACATGATAGAATATCACTGTTATAAGAAATAATGAATAGGATGGTTTTAGAGAAATGTGGGAAGTTTTGATTGATTTGATACAGAGCCAAGTGAGCAGAACCAAAAAAAAAATGAATTTTACAATGACAAAGATATGATAAAGATGAACAACTCTGGAAGAATTAGGCATTCAGATCAGTATAATAACCCACCACAATTCAGAAGAATAAACATGCTACCCACACTCTACACATGGTTAATGCAGAATTTTTTTTTTTGACAATAAATGTTTGTAACATGAGTTTTGTTTTTCATTCTCATTGGAGGGGAGGGTAGTAGGAGAGAGAGGAGGGTTTTTGCTGATTGAAAAAAATACATATATAGTTTTAAAAAGTGAATAAAAAATAAAATTAAAATGAACCTCTTCTCCCAGTGCCCTTTCCTGAATTGAGCAAATTAAAAAAAAAAACCCAACATAAAATATATACATATCTGCATAGTCTGGCAAAATAAATTCCCACATTAGCGATGTTTAACAATGTATGTCTCTTCCTCATGTTCAGTTCATTACCTTTCTATCAAGAGAAGAATGGTGTGTGTCATCTTTATTATTTTAGACTTTTGGTTTATCATTGTATTGATCAGTGTTCTAAAGTCTTTCAAAGCTGTCTTTCTCTATGATATTATTATTGTATAACTTGTTTTCCTAGTTCTGTTCACTTTACTATTTATCAATTCATATAGATTACTCATTTTACTGTGAAACTATTCATCTTTCCTTATGGCACAATAATATTCTATTACATTCATATACCAAAATTTGTTTAGCCATTCCCCAAAAACAAGATACCTTCTTAGCTTTCAGTTCTTTGCCACCAAAGAAAAGGTAAGTGAACTTATCCACAGCATTCAAAACTTCTCCATTTGCTGTAACTGATGGTTCCACATATGGATGGTGTGGTGGTGGCTAATGGAACACCTGTGTTTTCTTGGTGTTAATTGTTAGGCCAAAATTAGCACAAGCAGCAGAGAACTGATTCATACTTTGTTGCTTCAGAGACTGCATTGAGTGCACAATCATCTGCAAACATAAAGTCATGTACCAATACTGCCTCCATTTTGGTTTTGGCTTGTAGTCTTTTCAAATTGAAGAATTTACCATCAGTGCAGTAGATGACTTTGGTGCCATGTTCATCCTCATTGAAAGCATTTGACAACAAGGCTGAAAACATCATGCTAAAAAGCATGGGAGTAAGCACTTAGCCTTGTTTCACTCCATTGGTGATGGGGAAGGCATGAGAGCATTGTCCATTATCTAAAACCTGGGCAAGCATGCCATCATGACATTGATGTGCAATGCTAATGAACTTCTCTGGGCAACCCAACTTTGACATAATTTTCCATAAGCACTCACAACTAACAGTATCAAAGGCCTTGGTCAGATCTACAAATGTTGTATACAAACCTCTGTCCTGCTCCTGGCATTTCTCCTGGAGTTGTCAGGCAGCAAATATCATATTGACTGTTCCTCTGACCTTTCTGAAGCCATGTTGGCTCTCAGGTAGATGACCATCTTCCAGGTAAAGGATCAGCCTATTAAGGAGGACTCTGGCAAGAATTTTCCCAACAATGACTAAGAGAGAGACTCCCCTGTAATTGTCACAGGACAATCTATTTCCTTTACCTTTATAGAGATGGACAATGGAGGCATCTTTGAACTCCCGGGATTCACCTTGGTAGTGTACTTTCCAGGTATGTACACATTGATAATGAGGTTGACACACACATATTGCCAGAGCTATCTCAGTGTTTGGGAGGCTCCAAAGGAAAGTATGGGAGAGAAGAGGTATTAGACTGACTACTAAACTGAAGGTCTACAGAGCCATTGTGCTGTGACCTCATTGTTGTATTCCTGTGAAATCTGAACAGTCTACCAGTGCCGTGCCAGGAAACTGAATCATTTCCATTTGAATTGTCTCAGGAAGATTCTGAAGATCATCTGGAAGGATAATGTACAAGACATTGAGGTCCTTACTGGAACTAAACTGCCAAGCATTCAAACTCTCCTTCAGAGAGTGCAGCTCTGATGGGCTGGCCATGTTTGTCAAATGCAAAACATAAGCTTGCCAAAAAATTGTTTTATGGAGAACTCACACAGGCAAGCATTCATGTGGTAGTCAGAAGAAGAACAAGGACACTCTCAAGGTTTCTCTCAAGAACTTTGGAATTGATTGTGTGACATGGGTGACACTGGCACAGGACCTCTCAGCATGGTGTGCCCACATCAGAGAAGGTACTATGCTCTATGAGCAAAATGGAATTGAAACAGCTCAAAGGAAATGCAGGTTGCGCAAATTTAGAATAAGTACCCCAAATGTTCACATGGATTATTTGTGCCCAACCTGAAAGAGCATTCCGAGTTCATATTGGTCTGATCAGCCACAGTTGGACACTTTGAAACTTGACTTTAGCATAGTGATATCATTTTGGTCTTTTTTGAGAATGAAGAATAACAACCAATCAACCTAAGAAAAGAATGTCTATGACTATTTTCTACATGTATATACTTTTTATAATTTTTTTTTTTTTGCTTTTTGGAGGGGGATTGGGGTTGTGACTTGCCCAAGGTCACATGGCTAGTTTTTGTGTTAAGTGTCTGAGGCCAGATTTGAACTCAGATCTTCCTGACTCCAGGGTCAGTGCTCTATTCACGGTACCACCTAGCTGTCCCCTTTTTATAAAATTTTAAAATAATATTTTATTTTTTCTTCAGTTACATGTAAAGACAATTCTTAACTTCATTTAAAAAATTTTTGAGTTTCAAATTTTCTCTCTCCCTCCTTTATTATCTCCTTCCCTGAGACAGTAAGCAATTGGTTATAGGTTATACATGTTCAGTCATGCAAAATATATTACCATATTAGTCATCTACATGTATATATTCTTTCCTCTTTTTATTTCTTTGGGGGTTATAGGTCTAGTGAAAGGGAAATTTTTAGAAAGAATAATTTTTCTTTCTTGAAAATATTTTCTTGAAAGGTGTCCTGCATTAATATTACTATTGCTTTGTTTAGTAAATAAAAAATTCTAAGCTTTTTGTCTTTGTATAACTTGAATGTGGAATTTTTTTGTTTCATGCTATAAAATCTAAGTTGGAAGTTACTTGGGTCAGAAAGAGTTAGCAGCATAACTTTGCTTGACTGAACCTCTCTCCCAGCAGAGATACTTGTGTGCTAATAAATTGTCTAAAATAGTTTGGGGGCTAAAAGGCCAGTTTCTCAATCTCCTTGATAGTCATGACCTAGCCCTTCAGTCTACCTTACCAATACACAGAGAGGGTTATTCTCTTGATCTTGTCATCACTCACAAGTGATCCATTTCCTTCTTTATAAACTTGGAAAATTCTTTAACTGATCATAATCTTTTATCATTTGACCTTTGCTATGTCTTATGATTCCTAATTTTGTACTTTGTACTCACTGTGAGTCATTTCTTATCAAGCTATTATTCCCTGCACTGATTACACACTCTTTCCCTCTCTTGACCTTTTTGTGAACCAATTCAACTATACATTAACTTCCATTCTCAAATCACCTGCTCCTTTGTTCTATCACCTATCATGTTTTTCCAATCCCCTCCCCCAGATTACTCCCATCCTTTTCCTCTTTCATCTCTGTTCATGTGCTGCTGAATAGAACTAGAGAAAATCATGAAACTTCCATCGTCCTTATTCTTTTTCTTATCTTCAGTCTCTCCCTATATTCTAACTCCTTTTCTGCTATCTATAAACATTTCTCTTGATCTTACCATTTCTACTAGTTATCATCCTCTATCTCTCCTCTCCTTCATGAACTTCTTTTGAAAGCAATCTACACCAGATGCTTCCATTTCCTCTCCTCACATTTTCTTCCATGCCCTCAGCAATCTGGTTCCTAACCCTATTATAGGACTGCAAATGTCAGTGCCCTCTTAATTGCCAAATCTAACGGTCTTTTTTTTTTTTGCCTTTTGGAGAGCAATTGGGGTTAAGTAACTTGCCCAAGGTTACACGGCTAGTTTTTTTGTGTGTGGGTGTTAAGTGTCTGAGGCCGGAACCAATCTCGGGTCCTCCTGACTCCGGGGCCAGTGTTTTACTCACTGCGCTACCTAGCTGCAGTAAAGACCACCCTAATGGTCTTTTTTTCAATCCTGATCCTTCTTGATCTCTCTGAAACATTTGACTCTATTGATCACCCTCTCCTCCTGGATAGTCTCTCCACACTAGGTTTTGGGGGGACAACTGCTCTCTTCTGCTTCTCCTATCTGTCAAACTACTTAACCATCAGTCTCCTTTGTTCTTCAGTTTTTTATTTTTTAGTTATTCTTCCATGTTACCTATCCATGGTCCCCCTGGTTCTGTCCTGGGCTTTCTCCTCTTTTCCCTCTATAGAGTCTCACCTGGTGATTCTATCAGCTCCCATAGGTTCAATTATTATCTCCATGGAGTTGATTCCCAAGTCTATATATCCATCCCTGGTCTTTCTCTGGAGTTCCAGCAATGGCCTTTTGGATTTTTCTAATGGGATGCATGGGCATTTCAAACTCCATACATTCAAAGCAAAACTCAACTTTACCCCCAAATCTTCCTGTCTTCCTAACTTCCCTAGAATTGTCTAGAGCAGGGGTGGGGAACCTGTGGCCTCAAGGTCACATGTAGCCTTCTAGGTGCTCAGTTATGGCCTTTTGACTGAGTCCAAATGTTACAGAACAGATCCTTTTATTAAGGGAATTTGTTCTGTGAAGTTTGGATTCAGTCAAAGGGCTGAACTTGAGGACCTAGAGGGTTACATGTGGCCATAAGGCCACAGGTTCCCCACCCCTGGTCTATAGCATGTAATCTTGATGTTATCCTTACCCTCTTATTTATACTCTCCTCAGATATCCAATAAATTGCCAAGTCTTTTCACTTCTACATTCACAACCTCTCTTGTATATATGTCCCCCTCTCTCCACTGAAGACAACCATAATTCTAGTTCAGTTCCTAATTACCTATTGACTGGACTATTGTAATGCCCGCCTAATGGGTCTCTTTGCCTCAAATCTCTTTCCTTCTTAATCTATCCTCTACTTATCTGTCAAGATAACTTTTCAAAACATAGATCTGATCATGTCAGCCTCCAGGATAAAATATCAACTCCTTTAGCCTTTAAAGGTTTTTTATATCCTGGCTTCTTCCTACCTTTACAACCTCCTTATGCCTTACTCCATTCTATTTACTGTATAATCTAATTACAATTTTTTTTCCCTAAAAGTTGGAACAACTTACTTTTTGTTCTATGCAGTTTTTATTTAAAATTTCTTGTAAATTGAAAACAACTTTTGGCTTTTGGGGAAAAAAAATAGTGGTTTTAAAGGAGTTCAGTAGTTCTCTGGACCAACCTGGTTGTATTCCAAATGGAACTACTTGACTGCCCTTTACTCAAATCACTCTGACTTTCATTGAATGACCAAGATCTTTTAGCCCAAGCCTCAGTGACTTGTTGTTTAGGTTTTGATGGTTTAGAATGAGTGTAAATAGAAAATATCTTCTATTCTGGTTAGAGACTTTGAAGGTCTTCCCCTCCCAGACTGATATTTTTGTGATGACCATCTTTTGTCTCAATTCTTACCTAAGAATGGGCATGGCCTGGGAAAGACCTTAATTTAGAAAGAACGAGGCCATCCCCTGCATCCAGGGCTATCTCCAGTTGTCTAGTCTTAGGTCTTACTCCTGGACTCTCATGACTCTGGAGGAGATAGTGAGGCTGATGACTGCACAGTTCTGCTTCACTTAAATCCAACTTATGGGTAAGTCAAGACATCATTCTCATGATGTCATTGGTCCTCTTTGAGAAAGGACAACAATAACAATCCAATTATATTGGCCTATTTGGGGTTCATTAAGCATGACATCCCATCTCTCTTCTCTAACTATACTTTATCCTTGGAATGTGATGCCCCTGCTCTTTTACCTTTTAGTTTCTCTGACTTCCTTCAAGACTCAACTCAATTCTCTTCTTATGCAGTAGGTCTTTCCTAGTCCCCTCAGCTGCTAAGGCCTTCCTCTCTCAGAATATCTTCCATAGTTATTTACCTTATTAGATGTCTCCGTATTAGAAAGAAAGCTCTTGGGGCAGCCAGGTAGCACATTTAGTAAGAGCACTGGCCCCAGAGCTGGGATGACCTGGGATCGAATCTGAGCTCAGACACTTAGCACCCACACAGAAACACCTGCCCGGATTACCTTGAGCAAGTTACTTAACCCCAATTGCTTTAAAAAAAGAAAGAAAGAAAGCTCTTTGAGGGTAGGATCACATTTTTGCCCTTATTTGTTTCTCCAGCATTTGGAACTATATCTGGTATATAGTAAGTGACTTTTCTTCCATATTCTTCATTTTACAGATGAAGAAAAACTACCCAAGGTCACATAGGTAGTAAGTGGCAGAGCTAGGATTTGAACCCAGGTCCTCTGACACCAAATATAGGTTTTTTAGCCAAAGACTAATATCTAAAGTTCACTTAATGTTTAATGCAACTAATCCTTTTATTTTTTCTTATTATTTATGAACTAAAAAGCACAATGCTTTTCACATAGGTACTTAATATTGTTGAGTTAATTAGTTGAACTATACTTATAGTTGTTTCCAATGTAAAGTTCTATAAAATATGTAGTCTCCTTTTGTAACACTATCCCAGTACTTTTCCCCCCACTGGCTGGACAGTTCTTTATTCTTACTACACATAGTTTTTAGGATTTAGCTGGAAGAGCTTGCTTTCTTGGGTGGGTTCAAAGCCATATTTTTACAGGTTTTAGGGTCAAAAGTTCCTTCTTTTCTTTGGAGGGGGAAAGGCAAGGAAATTGGGGTTAAGTGACTTGCCCAAGGTCACATGGGTAATAAACATTAAGTGTCTGAGGTCCAATTTGAACTCAGATCATCCTGACTTCAGGGCTGGTGCTCTATTCACTGAATCACCTAGCCACCCCTAAAAGTTCCTTCTTTAAAGTCCTTTTTTTTTTTTTTAAGCAATTGGGGTTAAGTAACTTGCTCAAGGTTACACGACCAGTTATTTCTGGGTGTGGTGCTAAGTATCTGAGCCTGGGATTCGATCCCAGGTCATCCCGACTCTGGAGCCAGTGCTCTTACTCACTGAGCCATGTGGCCGCCCCTTTAAAGTCCTTTTCAATTAAATGTGCTACAGCTTCCAAAAAGAGTTGCTTGGCAGTCAGTGATTCCTTATGTGTCAACTGGAGCTCAATAGGACACATATGGCTTGAGTTTGAAGCCTGTCAAATATGGAACCACAAACTCAGGAACCATTTCCTTCACCTTCACAAATTTCCCACCTACAGAAAGGTCAGTAAACTTGGCTCCTTGACCTTTGTAGAAGGTTCGGGGACCTCACTTGCTTTTCCATTTGCTCATTCTGTCTGCCCCTCAGACGAGGCCTTGAGTCAGAGCTGAAAGGAGGCCCATCCTTTGTATCTCAGCTACTCACAATCCAGCCACAAGCTATCCTGGTATTTTAAGGACTCTTGCAGGGTACAAATTTCCTGCCCTCCCCCCCCCCTTTTTTCTGGCGAGCAATTGGGGTTAAGTAACTTGCCCAAAGTCACATGGCTAATAAGAGTGTCAAGAGTCTGATGCTGGATTTGAACTCAGGTCCTCCTGACTCCAGGACCAGTACTCTATTCACTGTGCCACCTAGCCACCCAAATTTTTCCCCTTTTACAAAGAAAGGGACAGAAACCCTATCTACCACCTAATCTGGGACCAAAAATAAATGGTGATGTTGAATTGAAATAGAAAAACATCCTTTTGCTCATTTAGAAAATTTAAAGTAGGGATGACACACATTTTCATTTTCTGTGCAGTGTTCAGGTCACAATTTGTTCACTTTTAAAAGAAATAATGACATCCTTTGTATAAACTGCCTCATGGCTGTTGTAAGCAGGTATCCTGTTTTCGTGGAATTATTCACTTTTTAAAAAAGTATCATTAACCAACATGTTGAGAAATCTCTTAGAAACAACAATCTGTTCACTTTTTTCCATTTTTCAAGACTGATCATTCTGCCCCTAACCCTCACCAACGTCACACTGACTGCTTTAGAACAAAGATAGCCAGTTACAAGTGATGGTTGTGCAATCCCAACACAGGCAAACAGCAGAAGTCATGAACAAATCGGAGGAAACATGCAAACTTGTTTTCTTGCTTTAAATCCACATTTAAAAGCAAAAACTTGTGTCTCTAACTTCTGTCCAACCCCAGTCAATTGGAGATGATGTGTAGTCATCCTTAGAACAAAGTCACTGGAGATTAAATTCTGCAAGATCTTGGTTAAAAATAATACCAAAGCTAAGTAGAATGGATGGGCACTTAAGACAACTGATGATGAGGCCTGTGCCTCACTCTCTAAGGGTCCATATGATCCTAATTAAGCCATTTGAATCCCCTTTATTTATCTTCCCTTTTATAAACTAGAAATAGTGGAAGCAATCAGCAATTCAAAAGGATGTTTAGAAGTAAACATTTTTTTAAAAAAATTTTTAAATTTTTTTCAAAATTTATTTTATTTTATTTTATTTTTGCTTTTTGGAGGGCAGTTGGGGTTAAGTAACTTGCCCAAGGTCACACGGCTAGGTTGTGTGTGTGTGTGTGTTAAGTGTCTGAGGCCAGATCCAAACTCAGGTCCTCCTGACTCCAGGGCTGGCGCTCTACTCACTGCGCCACCCAGCCACCTCCAGAATTTATTTATTTTTAGTTTTCAACATTCCTTTACACAAGATTTTAAGTTCCGAATTTTCTCTCCATTGAAGTAAATATTTTTTAAAGTATCCAAGATTCTAAAAAGGTGCTGTTATTACCAAATACTCTTAAAATGGAGTACCCTATTGGAAGGAGCTCCTGATTTCTTTTAATAGACACACATTCCAGATAAGATATTAAAGTTGAAAACATGGAAAACAATGGTTAGAGGACAATGTTAACAAAGTTAGGTCCTGTGCTCAATCCTTTCATAGGCTGGTTGCTTCACATAAAGACAAACTGTCCCTGGTTGAAGACTAAACCCCTAACCTTGACCTGTATTGTAAATACCTACCACTGAACACAAGGGAAGATATAGATAGCTTGATGTAAATCCATCTCACTATTACTTGAAACATAATTTAAAGTGCATGTAGAAGTGGGTAGAAAGCTAGATTTGGATACAGGAAGACTTAGGTTTAAATCCCAACTCAGACACTTGGTAACTGTGACCCAGGCCAAATCACATAACCTCTCTGAACTTTGTTTCTTCATTTGTAAAATGGATAAAATAATACCATGAATATTTATGAATATTACACAAGAATCCATGCTGAGCATTTTGCACATCTTAAAACTCTCCATAAATGGCAGCTGTACTAATAATAATGATAGCTAACATTTATATAGCACTTTAAGGGTTGTGGAGCACTTTACAAATATGATCTCATTTTATTCCCATGCCAACCATGGGAGGTAGGTGTTCTTATAGCTATTTGATGTGTCAGTAATATCATTGCAGAATGGAGGGAGCAATCTTCAGAAGACAAGGAAGGGTGTACATAGAGGGGCTGGCTTTGGCAAAGAGAAGAGCTATCTCTTCATCTGAGGCCAAACTGTCTAGAGTGTAGACAGTACTATGGAAGCTGGAAAGACAGGAGGGTTTGGGGGGGGGGGCAAAGCTGAGTTATGTGAAGTTTGAAATGCCCATGGGACATCCCATTAGATATATCTAAAAGGCCATTGGTGATGAGGGACTGGAGCTGCAGAGAAAGACCAGGGAATATCTATCTGTCTAGATGATAATTCAACCTATAGAAGCTGATGAAATCAACAAGTGAGACTCTCTAGAGGGAAAAGAGGAGAAAGCCCAGAACAGAACCATAGGGGACACAGATGGTTAACATGGATGAATAACTGAAAAGCAAAAGACTGAAGAACAAAGGAGACTGGTGGTTAAGTCATTTGACAGAGAGGAGAACCAGAAAGAGTCCCAAAACCTATTGTGGAGAGAGTATTCAGGATGAGAGGGTGATCAATGGAGTCAAGTGTGTCAGAGAGCTCAGGAAGGATCAGGATTGAAAAAAATGCCATTAGATTAGGTAATTAAGAGGTCACTGACATTTTTGGTTGTAATACAGAGTCAGGAGCCAAATTGTGGAGGGTTTAGAAGAAGAAAAGGAAAGGAGAACAGAAATAGAAGCATCTAGCTTAGATTGCTTTCTTAAGGAGTTCATGAAGGAGAGGAGAGATGAAAGATGATAACTGGTGGAGATAGTAGGATCTAGAGAAATGTTCGTTGATAGCAGAAAATAAGCTAGTAGATAGGGAGAGACTGAAGATAACAAAGAAAATGAATAGCTTTTCATTAGATAATACATTGAAATTTTTGAATGCTTTTATGTATGTTTATTTCGCCAGAGGAAAAGTAGTAGGTCCTTGATAAGATTCACTATTACTGTTTACAAAATCCATTACTTAACTAGTCCCCTAGGTGACACAGTTAAGTAATAGCAATGGTCTAGGTCAGGAGTCAGGAAGACTTGATTTCAAAGACTGCCTTAGACATTTACTTGCTGCATCGTCTCTGCGGGGACTCCCTCAGTCTCTTCAATCGGTGTGAGAATCCATCCAGTGAGATAACTTCTGCAATTACAGCTATAAAATAGTTATCATTGGCTTCTTGGACATGTGCAAATGACATGAGCCTTTAAAATAAGAGGGTTGGATTGGACGATCTATAAGAGCTCTTTAGAGGTAGAAGGTGTGAAATGTTACAATTCTGTTAAAAGAAAATTTAAAAGTCATACCCAACTTTTAAATCAACTACATTCATGTGAGATTCTTATAATCTGTGGGGGTTCAGCTTCATACTCAGGGTAAATAGCTACTGTCAAATTATTTAAGTAGTAAGTCTACTGAGTTTCAGTAGACTTTAGGGTTAAATTGCCAGTAACATCTTGCTTGGTATTGTCTTTTCGGGTGAAAGAATGTTAAAATGTATTTTCTATGATGCAATACTACAACACCACATGGAAAAATGCTCTTGGTAAGTAGACAGAATGGTATTAAACTTTAAGAAAGAAACCTCGTTGGAGGAAATGAAATTAGAAACATAGTATCTGAGCCAAGGCACTTTGAATAGGAACATTACTTCCTGAGTATTACTATAGATGGCCGTGGGCTTCTGCCTCATAAGAGTATGGAAGAGATGTCTACTTTCCCCTCCTTATGCTTGAGTTCCTTTGGAACTCGGGGCCGTCTCGAAAAACGAATTACACCCCCCCCCCCACTCTTCTCCCTCCACTCCCCCGAAGGGTACTGTATTTATAAAGTAGATCCTTTTTCTATTAGGAGCTCTCCAACACCAAGAATAAGCAGACATTTAAAAAAAATGCAATCCTAAAGAAAAAAGTCATAGCAGTTATTAAAGGACTTCAACCGCTACTCTAGCTCTTGAAAAGCTGGGGCATTTTGGTCTTATTAATGTGGCATCCCTGGAATGGAGTCCTGTCTATAAGAAATAAATAGATCAATCAAGTATTTGTACCGTCAGAGTGAGCATTCAATATATATGCTTTTTAATTGGTATAATATCATGAATTCTCGTTCCCAAGGAGAAATGGCTTTCTCTCAAGCCCCCTTTCGGGGCGGGGCCAGAACCGGCCAGGGCCGGGGATGGGGGCTGCAGAGGCAGAAGAAAGCCTTTCCTCAGTAATGGTTTTGCATTCATTTCCCAACATTACATCCCAAAGTGCTCTTCTTCACTTTTCCTTAGTCCCATGCTCCTTGAGTTACAACTAAAGTCTTCCGTCAAAGCGAGCGACTTTAAAAAAAATTTATTTTTCAACATTCATTTTTAAAATTTGAGTTTCAAATTTTCTTCCCCTCTCCAGCCCTTCTCCCATGTATTGAGAAGGCAATAGGATACCTATTATCCATAAGAAGTCACAAAGTTACTCATTTCTAAATATGATCCCATTAAAACCTAGGCCCAGGAACTGAAAGTCACTTGATAAGCCCAAAGTCTTCTAGCGCCAAGCACAAACCCAGTCTACCAGATTGGATGGTCCTCCGTCCCCTTCCTGCCTTCATTACATCTCAAAACTGAAGTCAAGGAGCCCGAGGGGGTGGGGGTGGATAGGAAAACCGGATTAGAATAGGGCTAAAGAGTGATTCCACTGAAAACCAATTAGAGAAGGTCCATTCCACTGCTTCCCGCCTGCACACCCGGGAGGGCAGCGACGGCGGCTGCGGCGCAGGAAGCCGCGGATGCGCTGGGGTCCCCACGAAGGGGACGCGCAGCGCTCTTTGGAGATACAAGTTGCGTGGTAGGAGCTCTAGAGGCCACTAGCTCGGGGGCGGAGTGCAGTCCAGCTCAGCGGAGGCTTCTAGCTGACTTCCGCTTTCCCGGCTAGCTGGCGGAGCTGGGGAAGAAGGCTTAGAGTGGGCAGGATGGCCGGGGCAAGGGGGCAGGCGAGGAGGGCTGCACTGTGGGGCGCGCTACAGTCGTGCGTCTATATAAGTCTGTGGGGGCGGGGCGGCAAGGGTGTAACACGTACCCCGGGTTAAACAGCCTGGTCAGGGCCTTGGAGTGAGTGCAGCTACTGCCTCTAGCACTCTCACACCGCGTAGAGGCGGCGGCGGAGGAGGAGACAGAGGCGGCCGTCCCTCGGCGCCCGGCGCATTGGTGAGCAGTGCGCGGCGCAGGCCCGGGTCTTTGCAATGTGCGTGGGGCACCTCGGGGAAAGGAGGGGGAACCCTGTACTCTGGGGAGAGTAGGGAAGGTGAATCTTCTAGTTTCCTCCTTCCGCTTGGTTTCCTGGGTTTTCCCGGGAACTGGCTCTGACGTCTCCCTGCCCCTGACACGTGCTACACATACCTGCAGCGCTCCTGGGGACTAGAGGGCGGGAGGGACCCCCCTACATGCTTTGTCCCCCCAACTCCAACCCCGGGAAGGTGAGAGGGGGAGCTGCAGGAATCTCGTTGGAGGGTTTTGTGCCGCAAAGATTTGAGAATAATATGCCCATAACAGCTGGAAGCCAGTTGTTTCCCCTCCTCGGGGCCCCCCCTCGCCTAGTTCCTGCAACTGTCAGTCACGGTATCCTTTCGTCCCCTGAGTTTCGTCCTCAGTGGTGTCATTTGGTGGCTGACCTTAGCTGTGCCTCTTCGCAGAGAAACCAGGCGGTTTTATGAATGGGATGATGCCCTTCTATGTCGGTTCATTGTAAGATGGGTGGGAGGCAGCTTGGGCATTTGCAACTCTTTTTTATTTTTTAACCGATGCAGTTCTCTGGAGGAAAATGTACCCACCCTCGCCCCAAATCCCTAGTCTAAGACACCTGTTTTCCTCAGGAAGGAGAAAGGTGCCGCCTGTTGAAAACTGTTGCCACCTGAAAAGTAGCTTCATTGTTTCTTCTTTCTGAGGTCACATCCTCTACAGTAGAAATTGATTAAAAACAAAGTGGGGTGGTGGGAATAGTTAGCATCAAACCTTGGCTTTCGTACTAGCAGTTGAAAGTTCACAAATCCGCTTTCCTATGTCCAAGCATGGCCTTTCCCTTTCTAGCCTTCACCAAGTCAGAGTTGTGGGCAATTACTACCATATCTCCCTGCCTTGGACCTGCAAATAATTACCATTATGTCCTGGTAGACATTTTTACCAAGTTCCTTAGTCTGACTAACAAAAGTGTTAACTTACTTGCTTCAACAGAGTTATGCTCAACTGTATTCTTTTTTGATGCGGGGCTCATTCTTGGGATCTGGTCATACTCAAAAGGTGCATTTAACAGAATGTCTACTCTAAACTATCTTCACATTTCTCTACCATCACACCTTCTCTACCCCGCCCCCCTCCGTAAAGGTGTCACAAGGTTATTGGTATCTGCTATTAATCACACTTTTTCCAAAACAGTACAATATAAATATAGTGATAATTTTCCATATTAATGAATGTGGGTTTTCATTAAATCCTGTTGGCTGGACTGGAAGTCTTCAGTGGAAAACCTGCATTGCCATCACTCCTCAGAGATGAAGATTGATTCTTGTTTGCACTGGACGAGATGATTGTTGAGGTCCTTTCTCAGACATTTTTGGATTTTCAATCCCCCTTTGGTCCCTTCTTTTCTTCTTACTCCTCTCCTCCTTAAAAGCAAAACTGAATTTATTAGAAACAAAGGGGTAGAGCAGTTTGTTTTGTTATTATATTTCTTGTTTTTATTACTGCTTCTTAGGAGCCCTGGCCGTTGCATGAGGTTTGGAACTGATCTGTTATGTGGCTTTAGAACTTTAATTTGGATCATGGGACAACTAATCTGCCACATTTATAGTTGATAATTTAACTCTTCTGTCCTAGTTTCTAGTAACTCATCAGAATTCTTCTCAAAGCAATACCATTAGATTTTGTGTAGTTTGTATATTGATTTCAGTTGCTCTCAATTCTCCATTCTCCAGTAATGTTGTAACTTTGCAATTTAAAAAATCTGTGATTTTTTTTTTTTAAGAGTGAGGTTCAATGATACCACACCAATCCTTTTTTTAATGTATCTCAGCTTTCCAGGGATACAAAGTACATAGTAAGTCCTCATTATTTGAGAGACAGTCATTAGTTATCAAGTCTGTTATAATCAAACTGGGTACTGCTAAAGGCTTGGTTAACATTGGTTTTTCTTTCTTCTCAGGGGTATGCATTAGCAACCATAAGCTCTGGATATTTCTGTTCCAAGAGGGAGGCAAACAGGTGGGGCAATATGAAGTCCAATCCTGCCATCCAGGCTGCCATTGACCTCACTGCAGGGGCTGCAGGTAATTCCAGACAACATTCAATCCCTCTAGTTCTCTCTACACCTTCTCAGGATGAGACTGGTGAAAGCCTGTTAAGGTGCTTCCAGTCTCCCTGGAGAAGCCTCCCTGTTACTATGTAACAGATCCATTCTAGAGAATTTAACATGTTCTTAGAACATTACAGAAGGAACATATTCTTTCCATCACTTTCTCATTACTGTTTTATAATGTTTCCTTTTGAGATCTAGTGGACTATTGAGAGAAGCAGGAAAAGCAAATATTAGTTTACTCTTACCTTAAGAGTAGGGACTATTCTGTTCCCCTCAGCCCCCTTCTGTCTAAAGCACAACGAGTGCATAGAAGGTGCTTAAATAGTCTTTCAATTTGTGATTGATCTTCCTTTGACAGTCAGTCTAGTGGTCTATAGACTCCTCAAAATAGTGTTTTTAAATGCATAAAATAAAATATATGGAATTACAAAGAAAACTAATTGTGTTGAAATACTTTCAGAATATTTAAAAGATATGTTTGGCCCCAACCTAAGAATCTCTGTCGAGAGCTTACTGTGTATATCCATATAAGAAATAAACAAAGAGATTAATTTCAACAGAATAATATAGTTGTGTACTAAATAATCCCCAAAACTCCTTGACAAGTTTCTCTACCACCTGGGAATATTCTTGCCTCAAGTTGGGAATCCCTGTCCTAAGTAAATGGTAAGCAGTTGAATTTTACCTGAATGCAGCCTTATGGTTTCCTAATTCTACAGATTTGTTTTAGTCCCATAAAATGTAAGCTGTATAAATTTCTGAAATGTCTTTACAGACTTGGAAGGTTTTTTTTTTCTTATATCTCTCCTAATGAAGGCTGAGAAGGTGGGCTAATATCCTTCATTCAGATATTGTTGCTGCTGTACCTGTATCTCTTAAGCAAAAATTAATGAAATTTAGTGTCCCCAGATATGGATAGATGTGTTTTTCATTCCTCAGTCATTCTAGGGAATGCTTTTGTACTTATTCATGTCAAGAAGCTTCAGGATTCTCGTTTTATCCCATGAGCATATTTGCTCTGACAAAGAATTTCTTTTAAAATTACTGTAATTGTAATTTCTTTCTATGACTACAGGCAAGTCACTTGCCCTATCTGAACTTAGTTTCTTCATCTATAAAATGAAGGGTTTGTACTACAGAAACCTCAAGGTCCCTTCTAGTGTTAAGGTTCCATGTGAGATCAGGTGAATGAATAGATGTTCCCTTTGGACACAGTATTTTATGTATTTAAAGGACAATAATTCTGGATTTAGTTACTGGGATGCTTCTTATCATAGATCACAACTTTTTGCTTTGACCAATAAGTAGTATTTGAGAGCAAAAAGATATAGTCACAAGGTACACTCATTGTTTCCGGTCAACCTCCGTGAAGCCATTATCCATTAAACATACTGAGTGTCTGTTGTATGGAGCTTTGCTAAGTTCTGTGTAAGATACACAGATATATAAGATATGACTTGCCAATGAGAAGACCAGCAAGCCTAGTTAAAAAATCAACTGACCCCAGGGGAGAAATAGAAAGTGTCAGGTGTTGAGCAGGTAAAATCCCCTGGACCATACTTTTTCCTCATACCTTGGGGAAGGTAGTCCAGGACTCTGAGCCCAAGAACCTTGGAATATTGGTGCTACCCAGACCATCAACCCTGCTTCCAGATCAACTTTGCATCCATTACTGAGAGGAGTGATTCTTGTAGAGAAAGGACCCATCATCCCCACTACTATTTTGTTGTTGTTGTTCAGTCATTTCATTTGTATCCAACTCTTTCTGATCCCATTGGGGGTTTTCTTAGCAAAGATACTGGAGTAGGTTGCCATTTCCCTCTCCAGCTCATTTTACAGATGAGGAAACTGAGACAAAAGAGGGTTAAGTCACTTGCCCAGGGTAACATAGCTAGTAAGTGACTGAGGCTGGACTTGAACTCAAGTCTTCTTGACTCCAGGCCTGGCACTCTTTCCACTGTGCTCCCTAGTTTCCCTCCCACTACTACTACCTACAGTCAAATACCACCAATGGGCGAATAAATCTAAGAGGCCTGGGGAGAGCACCCTCCCCCATCCCCAGCCTCACTGTACTTCCAGCCAAGCCCCCATAGCCACAGACCAAGGAAGCAGCTCTTGTAGGAGTGAGGCTTATCGATTGCCTTTGCAGGGGTACAGTCCCTGCCCTCTCATCAGCCTCAGCTACCAACAGCCTGGAAAAGAAATTTCTCATTGACAAAGATCTTGGAGTTATCAGTGGTTAGCATCAGCAATGGATAATGGCTTTTATGAATGGAATGGACTTTAAAGAAGATGCATTGTCCTCCATTTTGTCATTGAACCCTAAGAAAAATGGGGCCTTTCCAGCTGACTTGCCTATGAAATCTCTGTGTTTTCTCCAGCTTTAGAATGTAATCTCCTTATGATTAAGAACTGTCTTTTTATTTTTCTGTGGGGTTCTTTAGCACTTATCACAGTACTTTACATATTTTTTATTCCCCCCCCCCCTTTTTTAACAACATGGCTACTGTGGAAATATGCTTTGCATGACTTCATATATATATATATATATATATATATATATATTTATATATAATGGGTATTATATTCTTGCCTTCTCAATGGGTGGGGAAGGGAGAAAATTTGGAACTAAAAAGAATTTTTTTAAAAAAGTGCAATGTTTTGCACATTGTAAGCACTCAGTAAATGCTGGGGGGTTTTTTGTTTGTTTTTGGTTTGTTTTCCCATTTAGACATTCAAAGAGCTTATAGCCTATTTAAGAGAACCCCACTATTATTGGCCTGAAAGATTCTTAGAGGATCTTGGTCTTAGAAGACTTACACTGGGGCAGCCAGGTAGCACAGTGAGTAAGAGCACCGGCTCCAGTGTCGGGATGACCTGGGGATGGAATCCGGGCTTAGACACTTAGCACCCACCCAGAAACACCTGGCTGTGTAACCTTGAGCAAGTTACTTAACCCCAATTGCTTTAAAAAAAAAAAAAGAAGACACACTATTCCCTGTAAATTTTAGGGTAGAGTCTCTAAGAGAAGATGCTTCCCAGGGAACAGGGCGAAATGAACTTGGATAGATTCAGAGGCAGATAATGCACAATCTTGACTACAGGTATCAAGGAGAACCCATTGTGAAGGATTCTAACTAAGGAAATGAAACATATGTGGTATATTGGGAAGATCAATCTGGCAATCTTGTATTGAATGTTAGAGGCCAGAGTTGTTGGAAGCAGGGAGACCAGCTAGAAGGCAATTGTAGGGATTGAGACTTTGTGCTGAGGTGATGGGAGTGATTATGGAGAGAAATTTAAAAAAAAGACACCACAAGATTTAGTAGGAGATTGACTAGGGGATGAAGGTGAAGAAATGATTAAAAAGAAATCTCCAAAGTTTTGTGGACTGAGAGAATAGGAGAATGTTGATGCCCTTGGCAGATATGGGGTAATTGGGAAAGGGACCTGTTCTTTTGGGGGGATTGAGAAAAGAATGACTTTCATTTTGGACCCAGAGTTTGAAGGGATGACATTCAAATGGGCATTTCTTGGAGGCAGTTGGAAATAGAGGACCTAGAGTTAGGCATTGGAAACTTTTGAGTGGTTTATTTGGAATTACATAGAAATAAGCTTAGTACCTCCTTAAGCCCCAAGTATCAATTGAGGTCTGAAGGTACAACTAAGATGAAGAAACTAAAATAAGTGGCTTGTCCAAGGTCACACTGATAGTAAGCATCAGAGATGGAATTTGAACCCATATCTTCTAACTCTAGTGAGCCAGAGATATTTCTGCTGCACAATATGATCTGTTACACTGATTTTTGGATATCACTTGTCTTACACATGTTCCATACCGAGGAAAGGAAATTTGAAAGGGAGATGAATTCTTTATTTGATTAAATGGCAGAGTACCAGGCTTAGAATCAGGAGCACCTGAGTTCAAAATCTACCCCCATATACTTGCCAGCTGTGTGATCCTGGGCAAGCCACTTAACCTCTGTTTGCCTCAGTTTCCTCATCTGTAAATTGAGGAAAATGATAGCACCTACCTCCCAGAGTTGTGAAGATCCAATGAAGTAATAATTATAAAGTACTTTGCAAACCTTAAAGGCCTCTATAAATACTAGCTCTCCTCCTCCTCTTTCCCTCTCCCTTTTTCTTCTTCCCCTCCCTGTCTTTTTGCCTTACCCTTCTTCCTCCCCCCTTCTTCCCTAATTAATATTTTGATTGTCAATGAATTCATTTCCCCCCACCCCAATGTTAGTAAATCTCACCTCACTGGTTTATAAATTGTCGGAGTGGTTTTACCAAAGCATGTTGATTATTTACTCTTATTCACATAGGTCTTTTCTTCTTAGAAACTCAAAGTATTTTATATATATATATACACACACACACAATGACTTTTAATACCTTTATTTAATACCTTTAATGATATTTAATCATTATATGGAGAAATTATCAAAGACTTGTGGTTTTCCCCAGGTTCTATTTCCATTAACATAGATGGTAGCCTTTTACCCCTTAATAGAAGATTTCATGAGTTGTCAAAAATTCAGTGTCTGATAGCTAGCCCTTTGGTAGTTATACCTTCTGGACTTAGCCAGGCTGGTCTTTTACTTGGATGGTACTTGAAGCCTTTTCAGTTTCAGTAAGACCTTTCAGAACTTAAATTCCATGGGCACAGGCTTTATGAACCTGGGATCCCTCCTGTGCCACGATGAAGTACCAGAAAAGGACTTGTGCAGCTCTTGGCAAAAGCAACAGTTCCCATCTATAATCTCTTGGACTGGAGTTACCCAGTTATCATTTGTTTTCTAGGAGCAAGATGGGTCATTTGTAGTTGTTATTTTCACTGTGTTAATAGCAAAGTGATCGCTAACCTTAGAAATAACTGGTTTAGTAGATAAGAGTGCTAGAAAACAGAAAAACGAATTTTAGTTCTGGCTATTTTATGAATTCACTGTGACTTTTGGTCAATCACAACTTTTTTTTATGTAATACGGAGATAATGGTGTTGCCTTGCCTATCCCACAGGGTGTTCAGGATCTGTGAAGGAATACATGGGAAGATGCTTTGTAATTTAAAAGTGCCACATAAATAAACAATAAACAATTCACTATTTTTCAATATTGACTATACAGAGGCAAATAGAAAAAGCCAACTCCATTCATTTTTACTAACAGTGTCCCCTAAATAGAAGAGAGGGAAACTCATGGGCATATAAGAAGGAAAAAGTATGGGATGGCAGATTTTTAAAAGCGATTGGCCTGAACACGGTAGCCCTTAGAGCCCACCTGGCCTTGTACTTAGATCATGGGGTTCTTTGTTGGGTCATCTTTGTTCCTTAGACCCTGTTGCCACAATGTGTCCTGTAGTTGTCAAGCTAAAGGCCTCTGTTGCTCCATGCTGTTTTTCAGGGCACAATACCCTATCATGAGCCCTTTTCAGCACTGCACATTAGGTGACCTTGTAGTCTTGTGGAAAAATACTTTGTTCCTCTCTGAAGAGAGATCGATTTGTTTATTTTGAAGTGGATGATGGAAGGGCTTCTAACAGGTTTTGGTTTGTTGACCTCTCAAGTCCCACTGGGTAAGGTAAAGTATTAGGCAACCACCCCATTTTGTCCTCTCCTGCTCCTGGAAATTGATATATACATATTGTGGGTATCTGGTCATGGTGTAGGGGTACATCATTGTTTCATAAAATGAGATACTAGAACTTCAGTTGATATTCTGTGGGTCTTAAAAACAGATATCATAGGTGGGGAGGGTAACTTGGAAGGTGAGGGAGTTGGTTGATAATATAAAGAAAAAAGGCATTTCTAACCCCCATAGCACAAAAATACAAGAATAATTTGATTGGCTTCAGAGACATCATAGATCTTGTCATTTAATTAACCTTATGTCTCAATATCAATTTATTTTAAGATCTCTCCAAAAGGGGGTCCATCCGCTGGAGGCATTTTGGTTTTAATGTAAGGCTTCCTTAGTTGTTTAAATAACTTTTAAATTTAATCTCTTTTTTAATTGAATCTCTTGAATTCCAAGGATATAAATAAAAGTAATTGTGAGCATTTTAGGTGAGTGAGTATATTCTGTTCCATCAAGCCATAAGAAACAGTGTGGCTAGAGAGAAGACCTCAGAATAAGGAAGACCTGAATTCAAGTCACCACATTTATTGACACATATTGACCTTGGTCAAGTCATTTATCCTCTCAATATGGTGTGACCATGGTCAAGTCATTGACCAAGGCCTCTAAAGCTATAAGATGAAGAGTAGATGCTGATTTTCATTGGTTGAAGTTTTCCTCATCAGGAATTCCCTATACTAATAAGATCACAGGACTTCTTCACCAAATAAATGGCCTACTTCTAATTTTGTGGGCAAGATATCCAGTATTGGCGATCAAGAGACTTGAGTTTTGATTTTGTCTGATATTTACATCCATGTAATCTTGGTCAAGTTAGCCATCCTCTCCATTGGTAAGATAAAGGGATAGTATTAAATGACCTCTTAAGTGTCTTCTAGCTCTAAAAAAAATGTCGTGACTTCATGATTTTGAAAGGTTTTGAGAAGCATTATTAGATGCTATTAACTCTTAAAAATTATAATTATTTATTTCCCCCCAATTTTCCTCTTTTATTCTTACCTCCCCTCTTCCCCCCCCCCCCCACACACACAGACTTAAATAGTGAGAGAAAGCCTTCTTGATTCTTCAAGTTTGCTTTTAGTAAATCCAGAGGGAAAGCAGTGTGTGATATAGTGGAAAGAACACTGAACTCTGGGATTCAGGAGCCTTGGATTCTAGCTTTGGCTTTGCCATGAACTGGTTGTAGGAACTTGGACAAAATCGTTTTTTCTATATTTGTAAAGTTAAGGGACTTCATTAGATGAACTCAGAGTTTTCTTTTAGTTCTAAAGATTATAAGAAAAGCAGAAATGTCCTGAGATTCTAATTTTACAACTGTTTCTCTCACAAATGTAAGCCTTATTTTGTTCTCGAACTCTCCAAATGCTTACCTCCATATTTTTGTAATTCTTTGCTGACTATGCTGGGATGCTGAGTTTTGTCCAGATGCTGGAATTCTTACTGATCTATAGCATTTCTTCCAAGGACTTATCCCAGTAACTTTAACCCTTTGCTGAAAATTGAATCCTGTGGAAGGACATCCTTGTTTAATAGAGGCAGAAAACGGGAGGCAAGTCAGCAGACCTAACAGAAAATGCAGATTCTTCCTCTCAAAGCATCTAATAGTCTTTAAGAATCAGGATGTCATGGTGTGGCTCTCAGCCTTGGATTAAGGTTTGAGCAGGAGGTACTGAAATCCACACTCACTACTACTTAAAACAGAAGATGTCAGGTTTTTTTTTTAAATTTTATTAATATCTTTTGTTTTTATATCACCTGTATTTCCCAGGATATTCCTTCCTCCTCTCCTTCCCAGAGAGCTATCCCTTAGAACAAAATTAAAAAGAGGAGGGGAACCCAGTTTGGAAAAACTAACCAACATGTCAGAAAAGTTGGACATCATAGTTAATGTTCCACCTCTTCCATAGTATTCCACCTCTAAGAAGATATTAGGGAGGGGGGACCTGCATCCTCATAAGCCTTCTTTGGGGTCAAACTTGTTCATAATAAATTTTCAGCATTCAGTTTTGAGTTGTTCTTTCCATTTAGTTAGGGTTGATTTTTTTTTTATTTGTACTCTTCCTCTCTAAAAACAGATGCAAAGCCTCCTTTCTGGGAGGCTCTGGGAATTAGTGCATAACCAGAGGGGCACCAATGATGGGTGCAGAGAATCTATGGGCATGAGCAGCTATTGGCTTCATCCTTCTTGCCAAATCTGTATGTTAGTGATAGAGAAATCCAGTATTAACCCTGAGGTTTCAGTTTAGAAGTTGGGGTCAATGGTGGTAGAGAAACCAAGCTTGGTATTAGGGGTTAGAGGGAAGACTTGAGTTTTCTGGTAGAGTTGGTTAGACTCAGGAACCTTCAAACTGTCCCTTGTATCCCCTATAAGATAGACATACTTATGTCACTGGCAGGATCAAGAGCCCTTCACACAATCTAGATTGTTCATAGGGATGCTGGTCCCAGGGCCCTGGCACCTCTGCTAAGAGACTTCTTACTAGATGTATTGCTTGCCACACCTCTGTTTCATGCTGTCCTAGATTTGGAACTGGAAGGGACCATAGAGGTCATCTACTCCAACCTTATTTTACAAATGAGGAAACTGAGGCCCAGAGGGGTTAAGTGCCAGTGCTTAGATTATTTTCAGGCAGCTTGGTAGGAGAATGGATAGGGTGCTGGGCCTGAAGTCAGGAAAACCTGAGTTCAAATTTGGTCTCAGGCACTTGCAGCTGTGTGACCCTGGACATATCACTCAACCTCTGTCTGCCTTAGTTTCCTCAATTGTAAAATGGGGATAATAGTAGCACTTACCTCCTAGGTAAGTTAGGGTTAAGTGAGATAATATTTGTCAAGTGCTTAGTTAGCATAATATCTGGCATATAATAGAGGCCATGTAAATGCTAGCTTTTATCATCATCATCATCATCAGTAGTCCTAACATAGTCATATGGTTACTAAATGGCAGAGTAGGGATTTGACCCTAAACCCAGCATTCTTTCCACTATGCCATGCTCCTTCCTTTTCCCCCTTTCATTATTTAAATAGGCAAGTCACTTCATCTCTGTCTGATTCTGTTTCCTTGACTGTAAAATATCCCAGGGTTGTTGTGAAGGGCAAATGACATAATTATAAAACACTTAGCACAGTGCTTGGCACACTGTAAGCACTAGATAAATATTAGATAGTGTTAGTTATTATTAAACAATAAAACAGAAACAACCTCTGTTTAAATAGTTGAACTTAATAGACAGCAAATTTTGTTTTATTATTTTTTTTTTGCTTTTTTTTTTGGAGAGGGAAGGCAGGGCAGTTGGGGTTAAGTGACTTGCCCAAGGTCACATAGCTAGGGGGGTGTGTGTGTGTGTGTTAAGTGTCTGAGGTCAGATTTGAACTCAGGTCCTCCTGACTCCAGGGCTGGTGCTCTATTCACTTCGGTGCTTGAGCAAATTTTATTCATGTAAAAGGCAGCTTTTTGTGTTCACTGATGAAAAGTTACTAAAGCTTGAGAGTTACTTCCAGCATATGGATGTTGGAGGGACTTGGGTTGTTACATTCTATTTTTTTCTATAACTCAATGTTTCTGTTAAAGTAGCCCACAAATATTAGATATTATTTAATTTTAACTATTTTTCCTATAATTCTATTCTTATGAGTTTGTACTTCCTATCAAAATAGGGTTGGTACTAGCAAAAAATGGCACATTCGATTTCTCCCCCATTATTGTGTTGTGGGTAGAGCCCTTGGAGTCAGGAAGACCTGAGGTAAATCCAGCCTCAAGTACATAAAACCTGTGGGGCCCTGGGCAAATCACCGAACCTTTGCCTCAGTTTCCTTAACTGTAAAATGGGAATCATAATAGTCCCAGGGCTTTTGTGATATAAAATAATCATGGTGAAGTGATTAACACAGGGCGTGACACACCATAAATGCTTGTTTCCTTCCCTTTCTTATGGATAATTGAGAGCTGGCTCTAATACAAAGCTTTCATGCTTTTTTTTTTTTTAAATAAGAGAAGTATTCTTTGGCTGAATGGTATTGGGTAGGCAAAGGAGTTCTGACTTTCTGCTCCACATTCTAGGAGGGACTGCGTGTGTGATGACCGGGCAGCCTTTTGACACAGTGAAAGTGAAGATGCAGACTTTTCCCAATTTGTACAGGGGCCTAGTAAACTGCTGCGTAAAGACATACACCCAAGTGGGCTTTCGAGGCTTCTACAAGGGGACCACCCCCGCACTAATTGCCAACATTGCAGAGAACTCTGTCCTCTTCATGTGCTATGGTTTCTGCCAACAAATCGTGAGGAAGATAGTTGGATTGGAGAAGAATTCAAAGCTGAGGTTTGTCAATAGTCCTTTTTTTTTCTTTTGCTGATGACTCTTGTTTTTACATTGTGTTCATTTCCAAATAATCACCTTCCTTGCCTCTCTCCATTGAGGGAGACTTCACTTGTAACCAGTATTTTAAGAGAAGGAAAAAAATCACAGTTCAACCAAACCAACAATCACATCGAATACATCTGAAGCATGTGCATCATTATTGATACCTATAATCCTTCTACTTGCCCTGCTACCACAGTTGAAAGGCAGATGGTACATCTTCTTAATTCTTTCCTAGGATCAAGCTTTGCCATTATAATTCCACAATATTCAGGTTTGTTTTATTATTATTTTTTCCTGTTTATATTATTATTGCCATTGTGTATGTTGTTCTCCTGGTTCTGCTAATTGCAGTCTATACCAGTTAATATCAAACTTCCCATACTTCTCTGAACTCTTAATTATCTAATTCTTAAAGAGCAATTATATTTCATTACATCAGGTACCTTACAACCATTTCCCAATCCGCAGGCATCTGCTTCATTTCTAGTTCTTCGCCACCACAAAAGGTGCTGTTATGAATATTTTAGCATTTATGACTCCTTTCTTTTTGCCTTGATCTTCTTGAGATATGTACCCAGCAGTGGAATTTCTAGTTCAAAGGGTATGGGCAGTAAATGCAGTCTTAATAATTTACTTGTTTATTTATTTTTTATCAGCCCCTGATGTGTGCTCCTCATGAGTGGATGAGGAGATTGTAGGGGTGTTCAAAGTATCTCTTAGGCATGCATAGGCTCTTGCTTCAGAAGTTTCTGATTATAGAAAATTAAGCCACATAATACATGTTTGGGAAAACAGAACTATGGTCTCACTATTTCAGAAACTGATGCTGATTTGTCCATGTTACAGAATGTAGTCATAGAATCTTGGAGTGGGAAGAGACCTAGATAATATTCTAGATTAATCCATTCCTGACTAGGAACTCCCTTCTACTAGCTCCCTGATAAGTGATCACCTGTATTCCTCTTGAAGACCACCAGTGACTAGAAACCCACCATCCGTTGAGGTAGGGCAGGTCTAATTGTTAGGAAGGCTTTTCTTCTATTTTGTCAAGAAAAATGCCTCTCTGCAATTTCTGCTCCTAGAGGCCAAGCAAGAGGAAAAGAATACCCCAGGGGTACAAAGGTTGTGCATCTGTGGGCGTGTGATTGTCTTATCTAAACCAAACCAGAAACACCTTGGCTTTTAGCATGCCCTAGAACAGATACTAGCAGTTTAAATTCAGCCTTTACCACTGGCTTTTTTTTTTTTTTCAGTTTTCAACATTTACTTTTATAAGATTTTGAGTTCTAAATTTCCCCCTTCCTCAAGGCACCATGCAATCTGATATAATCTATACATGTACAATCATATTTCCACATTAGTCCTATTGTGAAAGAAGAATCAGAACAAAAGGGGAAAACCATGAGAAAGAAAAAACAAAACAAACAAACAAAAGAAAACAGTCTGCTTCACTCTGCATTCAGACTCTGTAGTTCTTTCTCTGGATGAGGGTACCATTTTTCATCATGAGTCTTTTGGAATTGACCTCGATCACTGCAATGCTGAGAAGAGCTAAGTCTGCTAAGGTTGGTCATTGAACAATGTTGCTATTACTGTGTACAATGTTCTCCTGGTTCTGCTCAGTTCACTCAGCATCAGTCTTTGCATCTTCATGCATGCAAGTCTTCCAGGTTTTTCTGAAATCTGCCTGCTCATCATTTTTTTATGGAACAATAGTATTTCATTACATTCATATACCACACTACCACTGGCTTTTTAAAAAATGGTTGGTGAGGTTCTCAACTTCCCTATCAGCAGTTATTTCTAGTATTTCCCATTGTATACCTTGGTAAATGGGACTTGAGGCAAATAGCTGTCTCCATCTAAATGTTCCCAATAAAAATAGTTTTTATGTTTAAAGGTGTGTAGTGACAGCTTTTCAGAGAAGTTGGTTATGCTGAGTGTTCTAGATAACTGAAATTTTACTGTAATTGAATGAGAACAAATCTTGTTCCTGGTTTGTTCTTGGTACCTTGAGAACTTTGTTATAATGTTGTCCTTATGGAACCCATGCTGTGGGTGAAACAGTGTTATAATGGTGAATAAGTGCGGTTTTTTCTCTCCCTTCTTTGCCCTTTCTCTTTCCCTTCCCTTTCCACTGAGAACTCATTATGTGGAAACTTCTGCCAGCTATGCAGACTCAGCAATTTGTAATTTACAGTCTTAGAGAGAACACCAAGAAGTCTAGTCAGTCAACAAGCATCTATTAAGTGCCAGACACTATGCTTACGGCTGGAGATTAAAATGTCAAAATGAATGGATGGATGAATAAAATAAAATAAAATAGACCCTGCTCTCAAGAAACTTCTATTCTAAAAGGGGAGACTGTGTAGAGACAACTAAGAAATACAGAGTAGATAAATGGGACTCTGGGAAAGCAAGGCATTAGCAGCTGTGAGAGGACTAGGGAAGATCTATAGAAGATGGGATTTTTATCTTAGTATTGAAGAAAGTCAGGGAAACTAAGATGTGGAAGTGAGGGAGCAGAGAATTCTAGATGTGGGAGAGTGTTTGGCTCACTCATATGCAGGCTTGGAACTGAAGAGGCTAGTGTGGATGGATCATAGGTCACTTGGAGGGGAGAGAAATTTAAAAAGACTAGAAGAATCAGAAGGGCCATATTGTGAAGAATTTTAAATGCCAAAGGGATTAATATTTTATTCTGGAGCTAATAGGGAACCACTGGAGCCCCTTGAATAGAGGGATGATGTTGTCATATGTAAACTTCAGACAAATCACCCTGGCTGCCGAAGGGAGGATACATTGGAGTGGAGAGAGCCTCAAGCCAGGGAGACCAATTAGCAGGGTGTTGCAGTAGTCCAGGCAAGAGGTAATTAGGGCTTGAACTAAGATTGAGGCTATCTGAGTGAAGAAGAGAGGATGTATAAGAGAGATGTTTTCAAAGTAGATATGTCAAGATTTGACAACAGATTGGCCATGTGAAGTGAGTGAGAAAAAAGAGTCAAAGACCTAGTGATTTGCCAGGATCACCTAGCAATCTGTATCAGAGACAGGACTTGAATCCAGATATTCCTTATTTTAAGACCAGCCTTCTATCCACTAAGCAACATTGTCTCTCTTTATTATTAAAAAATACCTATGTAACATCTACATAACTTATAAGATATCATAAATATAATTGCTACTAATAATATGATAGGATTGAAGATATAGAGTTGTAAGTAACTTCATATGGCATCTTAAACCCCTTTATTTTATGGATGAAGGAACTAAGATCCCAAGAGGTTAACAATGTCTACAAAGCTAGTAAGAAGCAAAATTGAGAATCAGACCTTTGTCCTCTGACTTCAAATCCAGGCTGAGTTCTACTGAACCATGTTACCCAATTCCTTTAACCAACTGCACTTCACTCAAGTTTGTTAGCAATAAAAAAATACCAATCATAAGTAGCTCACACTTATATACTAATACATATTTAATAATCGTTTTGACTGTCATTTATATGGTACTTTAAGGTTTGCAAAGCACTTTATATATATGAACTGATTTGATGCTAACTTCCTAATAGTATTAAGGGTACCTGGATAATGTTTAATCTTAGGGACAGTGGACATATTTGTAATGCTGTAGTAAGAAAAAAGTTTGCAAATTTCTACCATTTCTCCCTCTTCAGGGACAGATCATGTCCTCTGCTTAAGTACAGTTGGAAGCTTGTTCCTCTCAGGCTTCCTTGGCTGTGTTTGGGGTCAGGGGGGAGATGCTGGGGGGAGTGGAAGGGCTGTTAAGAAGAGATAGTGAAAGAGCTTTACCTTCTACTCACCAGCATTATTGGCTATCTCTGGCAGCCATGGAGAGATGCAGAGAATTCCTCTTCTCCTATCTCCTTCTTTGGAATGCAGGCTCTATCAGATAGCTTGCAGTGTTCAAGAACAAGGAAAAAGCAACTCTTCACACTGACCTCAACCTAATCTCTTGACCATCTCTAGCATAACAAGAGCTCTCTGTGGGCCTTAGTTAGTAGGAGTCTGGGGGATAGGGCTAGTAAACCTGTCGCCATCAAACTCTCTCATTTCTCTTTCTCTTTTCCCCTTCCATGGCAAACCCAGTGTGAGACAGAGAGAGCAAATCTCCAGTTCTTTGCTGGAAGGTGGTGGTGTTTTTTGTGGGTCTGACCTAGAAAAATTTTCAAAGAAGGGAGAGGAAATGGGGAACGGGGTGGGGGAGGGAATGAATAAAAGCCAAAGGAGTGACTATATTGGAAGTATGTTCTCTAGTTGACACTATTATCCAGAGCTTGACTTTTAGCTACACGGTTTGTGTGTGCCCATTTTATGGATGAAGGAACTAAGATCCCAAGAGGTTAACAATGTCTACAAAGCTAGTTAGAAGCAAAATTGAGAATCAGACCTTTGTCCTCTGACTTCAAATCCAGGCTGAGTTCCACTGAACCATGTTACCATGTGTGTGTATGTGCATGCATGTTTTAAACGAGCTAAGCTTACATTTGGTGTGAAATTAATGCTTTCCCTAACCCCTTATATTACAGTCATAAAATGGGACTTGTGTACCCTAGGTGCTTATACAGGGAGATGAAAGCATTTATTAGAGATCTAAAGTCCACACTGAATCTGGAATAATCTAGCCAGCATTTACTACTCACTTAGATTTCCATTAGACCCTTCATTCAGGGTGGACTGGGGAGTGTCAGATAAGCATGTCAATATGCCAATATATTCTTAGGCACCCAGGTTTCCTGTCATTTAAACCAGCCACCTTTAAGATACATAGCTAAACCTGAGTGTGGCAGAGGGAGAAGGAGAGAGAAATGGGCTCCTGAGAAGCCCATTTAATACCAGTCCCTACTCCTGGCCTGGCTTTAGCAAGATTTTGACAAATTAAATCAGTTCCTACCTCCTTTCTACCTCTCCAGCTGTCCCAATATGCTTGTCCTTTATGATACCATTGTCTCTAAAAATCCAGCCCCAGTCTCCCTTTGAAACCTGCCTCTGAGGGTACCGCACTGCAATGTCCTAAACCTATCTATATTTATAGACTGTTAACCTTTGGTCCCTAAAGCTAGATAATAACTACTTAATGACCTTAACTGATAGATCCTAGTCACCTGACTGACTGGATGGCCCTGAGAAAAGGCAAGCCTAACTTGAAGAGAGAGAATGGAAAAGTTTAAAGCAGAGGTGAGGAACCTTCAGCCTTGAGGCCACATGTGACCCTCTAGGTCCTCAGTTTCAGCTCTTTGACTGAATCCAAACTTCACAGAACAAATCCCCTTAATAAAATGATTTGTTCTGTAAAACTTGGACTCAGGCAAGGACCTAGAAGGCCACATGTGGCCTTGAGGCTGCAGATTCCCCACCCCTGGGTTAAAATTTGGGTTTTAGCAGAATTAGGAAAGCAACGATTTTTGCTTTGTGATAGTTGGAGGGGAGTGAGAGGAAGATTATGAACTGGGCAGTTGAGTTTGAAAGAATAATACAATGCATGTGTGCATGTTTACATGTCCACAAATATATTACACATGCAAACATTTGTATGTTTGTCTTTTAAAAAATTTAAAAGTAAATCCCAAAAGGAAACTTGTGCCCCAAACAGTGTGTTCTCCTTGTGAAAGAAAACCCCTCTCAGGATCAATTGTCAGCAACATGTTCACTTGGCATGCCTCTTGATCTCTCCACCTATAAGCCAAAGTACAGGGCCTGCTGCATTTTCAGTTAACATTAACTGCCCTACCACGCAGGGTGGGTGTTTTCTGAATTAATTTTCTTTTGTAGCCAGTAGACTGGATCACTTGGGTGTGAGTGAGTGTCATTATCAGTGATAAGAACTTGGGCATGCCTGTGCAAGGCTGATGACCTGCTGATGCTGTAGAACATTAACATGACTTAGAAAATCCATGGCTTGCTAGATTTGGCTTGCCAGAAAATTCCCAGCCCTGGTCCATTTGTCCAAGTTGTATGCCGTGTTCATTGTGTGTATTTGTGAATGTATGTGTATGTGTGTGTTTGTATGTACACATGTACAAGTGTATTCTCATTGGTGTTGGAGAAGGATCATTAGATTAGTGCTCAGAAATCCTGGGTTTGTCCCATCTTTGCTCCTAACTAGCTGTGTGACCTTGGGGAGACCAGTTGATCTCTTTGAAGGTTCAGCTTCCTCATCTATAAAACTGAGAGTTGGACTCCATATTCTTTAACGTTCCTTACAGTTCAAGGACTCTCTGAATATATATTGGAAATATACTATTGGGTGTTTGGGTTTCCTGTGATTCAAATAAGCCATCAAGGAGCCTGTACTAAGAAAGAACGCAGGACTTGGAGTTACCTGGCTATGACATTTACTGGTTTTGTGTGACCTTTGGCAAGTGATTCAATATCTCATTTCCTTTCTTTCATCTGTAAAATGGTGGTAAAATACCAATAGGCGCTCCAAGGGACTCAATGATAAGAAGAAAATTCTCACATACATCAAAATATTTATGACAGCACTTTTTGTGATTACAAAGAATTGGAAACAAAGTAGATGTCCATCTAAACAAATTGTGGAACACAAACATAACAGTAGATGATATTGTATTGTAAGAAATAACAGAGGTGTCCAAGTCAAGATGGAAGTGTGAAAGCCGCATTTGCTAAATTCTCAAACTACTCTCCCCTCCAAAACAACCCAGGACCAGATGGATTTGCTTGCAAACTCTACCAAAAATTTCTACCAAATTCTACCAAATATATAAAGAACAATTAATTCTGATATTACACAGACAGAAAAAATAGATTAAATTATCAGCAAGGGTATCAGCAAGGGTATTACAGTAATTTATCAGACACTATCACCAGGCTAGATGTATATCAGCAAGGTAGGGTGGATTCAATATTAGGAAAACTGTAAACAATAATGGTCATGTCAGTAACAAAACCAACAAAAATCAAATGATTATATCAATAAATGTAGACAAAATACAACATCCATTCCTATGAAAAATATTAGAAAAGGTAGGAATAAATGGAACTTTTCTTAAAATGATAAGTAGGATTTGTCTAAAAACTAAGAGCAAACATTATTTATACTAGAAATAAACTAGAATCCTTTCCAGTAAGGTCAAAGTTGAACCAAGGACGTTCATTTTCACCATTATTATTCAATACTTGTACTAGACATGCTACTGATAGCAATTTCAGAAGAAAAAGAAGTCGAAGGAATAAGGATAGACAATGACGAAACAAAACTATCAGTTTTTTTGCAGGTGATATGATGGTTTACTTGTGTAACTCTTGAGAGTCAACTAAAAAGGTAATCAAAGCAATTAACAACGTTACCAAAGTTTCAGTATATAAAATAAACCCATACAAATCATAAGTATTACTCTACATTAACTCTCTCAGGAAGAGATGGAAAGAGAAATTCCATTTAAAGTAATTGCACAGTTTAAAAAAAAAAACCTTGGGATTCTACATAGGAACTTTATGAACACAATTACAAAACCTTCCCCACACTAATCTAAATAACTGGAGAAATATTAATTGCTCATGGATGGGCCAAGTCAGTGTAATAAAAGTGACAATACTACCTAAATTAATTTACTTATTCATTGCCATATCAATAAAATTACCAAAGAATTATTTTATAGAGATAGAAAAAAAATAAAATTCCTTTGGAGAGAAACAGAAGATGAAGAGAATCAATGAAAAAAGTTTGAAGGAAGGATGCTTAGAGTAGCAGATCTTAAATCATATTACAAATTGATAATCATCAAAACAATTTGGTACTGCATAAGAAATAGAGTGGTTGATCAATGGAATAGATTAGGCATACAATATACAGAAACAAATGAGTACAGTGATTTCGTTTTTGATAAGTCCAAGATCCTAGCTCTTGGAGCAAGAACTCACTATTTGACAAAAAAGTGCTGGAAAAACTGGAAAATAGTATGGCAGAAACTAGGTATAGACCAATGTCTCCAACTGTATACCAAGCCAAGTTCCAAAAGAGTCCATGATTTAAAGGATGATATGAGAAAATTAGGAAACAATGGACAAAATTACCTGTTAGATCTGTTGATACAGAAAGACTTCATTACCGGCAAGAGATAGAGAGGTTCACAGAAAGTAAAATGGATAATTTTAATCACATAAAATCAAAAAAGGTTTTGCACAAAGTCAGAGCAGGCAAAATTAAAAGAAAAGCAGGAAACTGGGGGAAATTTTTTTTTTACTGCAAGTTTCTCTGATAAAGGTCTCATTTCTGAAATATATAGAGAATTGAGTGAAATTTATAAAAATAAGAGCTATTCTATAATTGATAAATGGCCAAATGGACAGGCAGAGGAAGAAGAGAGCTATCAATAATCATATAAAAATATGTTCTAAATTACTAATAATTATGGAAATGCAACCACATCATACCTATCCAATTGGCTAAGATGACAGAAAAGGAAAATGACAAAAGCTAGAGGGAATGTGGGAAAATAGGTACAGTAGTGCATTGTTGGTGGAGCTGAGAACTAGTTCAGTCATGCTGGAGAACAAGTTGGAATTCTGCCCAAAGATCTATAAAGTTATGCATAGTCTTTGACTCAACAGTACCAGTAGTAGGTCTATAATGCAAGGAGATCAAAGAAAAAGGAAATGACCCATATTTACAAAAATATTTATAGCACCTCTTTTTGTGGTGGCAAAGAATTGGGAATTGAAGGGATGCTCATCAATTGGAGAATGACTGAACAATATGGCATATGATTGTAATGGTGTGTGTATATGTATGTGTGTATATATATATATGGACATGCTATTGTGCTACAAGAAATGATGAAGGGGATAGTTTCAGAACAGTAACAGCAATATAAGGATACTAAACCATGGGAGACTTTATAACTGATCAATACTGTGATCTACCACAGTTTCAAAGGACTCATGATGAAAAATGCTATCCGACTATAGTTAGATAATTGATGAACTCAGATTGCAGATGGCAGCATGTTTTTCACCTTTATTTTTCTTGCTTTTTATCTCTCTGGAACCTGGCTAATGTAAAAATATGTTTTGCCTGACTTCATATGTATAGTGGGCATCATATTTTTTGCCTTCTCAATGGGAAGGGGGAGAGAAGGTGAAAATTTGGAACTGCATAGTAATAAAAAAAGAAATGATGTGTGAGATGAACAGAGAAGCATGTAATGATCTACATGAACTGATGAAGAATGAAGTAAGATGAGCCAAGAAAGACTGTATACATAATCACTAGAAAAATGTGAATAGAAAGAATAACCACATAGCAAAAAATAAAAAATGAATGTAGCAAAATTATAAAAGTCAAGCATGATTCAAATGAAGAAATGTGAGAGGACACCCCAACTTAGCCCTTCATGGAAGTAGGAGGTCCACAGGTGGTATACATTGCATATGTTTTCTGATTTTTTTACATGTATTTATTTTTTTCCTATTTAACAAACACTAATTATTATATGGGATGGCTCTAGAGAAATAAGAAGAATATTGGGGAAAACTATGATGATGTAAAAAAGAAAAGACATCAAAAAAATCTTATTTAAAAATAAGACCAGTAGGACCAGTGGTGTCAGGAAGGGTTGGACATGACTGAAATGACAATGACAACCACCAGCAGGACCTAGCACTGGGTTGTTGTAAGGCTTAGATGAGATAATGTGTGTACAGTTAGCCTTTGAGTGGGAATACACACATTTATTATTGCTCATTTTGCTTTATTACTGTTTATTATTTGCTTAATAGCAATAATCACTATTGCTATTATCATCTTCACTGGAGTGTCATTCCTTGAGGGCAAAGACTGTGTTTCCCTTTTTCTATTTTAAGGCCCTAGCACAAAGCTTTGGACATAGCAAATAGTTGATGGTAAATGACTATAAATAAATGACCCTACTAGTTTTGCTGCTCACATGTTCAACAAGCTTTTATTAAGTATTCACTATGTGTCAGGCACTTTGTTAAGTGCTGGGGCTACAAAGAAAGACAGAAATATGGTGGCTGATGTCAAGGAGTTCACATTCTAATGGGGGAGACAGTGCAAACAACTGTATGTAGGTATATGTGTGTGTATGTGTACGTATATATGTATGTGTAGATACATACCTGTCTATATTTGTATAAATATGTATATGTACATTTACATATATATTTCTATATGAGGATAGGGGGGAGAGAGAGAGAGAGAAAGAAAATGAATATGAAAGGTCGGAAGGTTATTGTAGTGGGGAAGGCAGAAGCACCTGGGTGTGGGAAGTGGAGGGGCAGGATGGACAAAGGGGAAAGGTAACTGGTGGACAGGGTCATGGTAAAGAAAGTCCCTTGGACTTGAGTCAACAGTGCAGGCTGGAGAGGAACAAAGACATCTTTGACATGGGTCTAAAATGCTGTGTTGGCATTCAGAGCCCTTCATAACCTAGCCACCTCCCACCTTTCCAGTCTTTTATTTTATTTTTTTTTTTTTTTGGAGAGGGGAAGGTAGGGCAATTGCAGTTAAATGACTTGCCCAAGGTCACACGGCTGGGTTTTGTGTGTGTGTGTGTGTGTGTGTGTGTGTGTGTGTGTGTGTGTGTGTGTGTTAAGTGTCTGAGGTCAGATTTGAACTCAGGTCCTCCTGACTCCTATTCACTGCGCCACCTAGCCGCCCCAATCTCACCTTCTATAAAAAGCATTCCTTAACCCCTCTTAAATCCAGTGCTTTTCCCTCTTTTAATTATTTCCTCTTTAACCTGTATATGTTTGCCTGTATGTTGCCTCCCTGTTAGATTGTGGGTTCCTTGAGGACAGGGACTGTCTTCTGCCTCTTTTTGTATCTGGCTACTCAGTACAGGGCCTGCTGTTTAATAAATGTTTATTAATTGCTTGAGTCCTGACTCCAGGCCCGGTACACAGGCCTCTGCACCCACTCTCGGCCCCTGTACCCACTCTTGGCCCCTAGCAGAGTCTGTTGCAAATAAGGATAGTGTAAGGACCTTACCAGTGATTTCCTTGATACTGGGAACCCATAGGTGAGGGAATTCCCTCAACTTGTAGGTCAGTACCTTCTTTGCAATTTATAGTTTAGGAAGTCACCTAAAACAACTCAGAGGTTGTGACTTGCTCGAGATCACACAGATTAAGTGTGTGTGTGTGTGTGTGTGTGTGTGTCAGAGGAGCATTTGAACTCAAGTCTTCTTGATTACAAGTTCAATTCTCTAATCACCTGTGCCATACTGCCAACTGTAAATAGTAGGTGCTTAATAAACGTGGGCAAATGCCTTGATTGTTGTTCTATTGTGTTCTCATTCAGTGATGTGCAGAATGCAGCTGCTGGCTCTTTTGCTTCTGCTTTTGCTGCCCTGGTGCTGTGCCCCACAGAACTGGTGAAGTGTCGACTACAGACCATGTATGAAATGCAGACATCAGGGAAGATAGCAGAAGGCCAGAAGTAAGTCCCATCAGTGCAAATCCACAGCACTCCTTTGTTACCTTGGGGGGTCTTGTGCATTGGATGCTCTGTATGCTGGTAGGAAGGAGGGTGAAAGTCTCTGGAGTTTGCTGCAAATAGAATCAAAAAGTGAATGTTAAACACAAAAACAAGCCTACTTTATCCTAATTTACC
This sequence comes from Petaurus breviceps papuanus, assembly GCF_028583685.1. NCBI lineage: Eukaryota > Metazoa > Chordata > Mammalia > Diprotodontia > Petauridae > Petaurus > Petaurus breviceps. Next base: position 991,438 of record NW_027187296.1, on the reverse strand, counting down.
CACTCTAAAATATACTGATTTATTTAGAGAGCACCAGCATTCTCTCAATGAAATTTTTTGAAACAACCTTATTTTCTGTACTCTTTAAGACATTTAATCTGCCTTGATGCCAGAAAAAACTTAGACAAGGAGTGGAGAACCTGCATCCTTGAGGCCACATGTGGCCCTCTAGGTCCTCACGTGTGACCCTTTGACTGAATCTAAACTTCACAGAACAAATCCCCTTAAAAAGGATTTGTTCTATAAAACTTGGACTCAGTCAAAAGGCCACACCCAAGGACCTAGAAGGCCACATATGGCCTCCAGGTGGAACGTTCTCCACCCCTGGCTTAAGCATTCTCAAGAATTTAAGATGTTTTTAAAGAAAGTGATTTAAGGTGCTATAAAAGAAGGTATTGATGAGAATGACTGATGTAAAAGAAAAAGTAAATAAAAGTAATTTCTTCAAATTACTTTAATTTCAAGGTAATTATTTTTAAAAAGTAATTTAAATAACTCAGCTAGAAGAGTAGTCTGTTCTTTCCCCTTATATGTAATATTGGGGAGGGGGACATCTCCAGTCATCCTGATCTATATCTTGCTACTGGACCCAAATGTCTCCAGAGGAAAAAGTGAGACTGATTACTTCGCACGGCCCTGCCTCACTTAAATCCAGTTCACTTGGCATCACCTTTCTGATGTCATGGTCCTCTTCAAGAACAAAGGACAAACAACAGCAACAATGTAATATTGAACACCGTACCAAAAAGAAAAAGAGGAATGCTGAGTGATAGGAATTGAGATCTTTTGTTTCTTGGAAATGTCCCAAATGTCCCAACCATGAAAGGTAACATAACATTGGGACTAGTGGTTATTTTATCTTTGCTATTGGTCCCCAGAACAATCTTGGGCAAATCCTGTAAATCTCTTGTTATAGTTGCCCTCTCTAAAATGGAACTGTTTTGATTTCCTGGCTACACTGGAGGAACCTGGCAAATGAGCTAATATCTGGTTAAACCTTTTGAACTTGTCAAAGGAAGACATCAGATGCAAGTTATGTTAATTATCTTGGAGGGTGGCAGGTCCTCAGGTGACTTGAGTTTGAGTCCCATCTATTGCCACAGTGAAGTGAGAGGTGAATTATTACTTATGATTTGGGAAATGGCCTCTACCCAGTCCTCAATCCAGAAAATAAACAAAACAGAAACAAGCCTCTTTACAATAACTATAGACCAATGTCCCTAATGAATACTGATGCAAAAATGGGAAATAAAAATTTGGCAAAGAGACTACAGCAACATATAAAAAAAAATGATACATTATGACCAATAATGATAAATTGGATTTATACCAGGAACATAGGATTGGTTTAGTATTAAGAAAGTATAAGTGCAAAGGAACATACAGAGGATTTTAGCATTTAGAGTTGAGCACATCTAGTCCAATCCAGGTCTTCTGACCTCAAATTTGGTGTTCTTGCCACTTAGAGCAGGGCTATGCCTCTTTATGACAATGGCCTGGCAAAATGCAAAAAAAAAAATGGCAAAATTTTAGGTGTGCTTACAACAAGCAGCCCTACTCAAGTGCTTTCCCTGCTTCTCTTCTTTGTCTTTAATAAAGTAATTCAATTTCTGCTTGGCATCATGGGATAGAGATTGGGCCTTAGGACCAGGAATACCTAGGTTGAAGTCCCACTACTGACATAAACTGACTGTGCAGCCTGGGGCAAAGCCATCAACATCTCAGTGTTTTAAGTACCTCTGGTTTAAGTTGTGGAGAAGACACTGACCTGCACTGGCAGGAGTTACCTCACCTGGGAGTTCTTTATACCTGATGCAATCCTTATCTCTCTATGCTTTTTTTCAGTACAGGAGAGTTTAGCTATAGCTCAAACTCAGATAGTGGGCAGCATATTAGAAAAAACACAAAATAACATTACCTATGTTGTATTATACTTTTGTAATGTATTTTTATTTATTTTAGTAAACATTTCCATATATTCCATATTTTATATACATGTATTTCCACATATTCCATATATATGTATATATGTACACATACACGACTGTGGCAATTGGGTTTAAGTAATTTGCCCAGAATCACACAGCTAGTAAGCCCAGCTATATTTTAATCTTGATTCTGTCAGCTGCTGGGGAGTTTTGCAGACTCCTTGAGGCTGGCAAGCCTTGAATTTGACACCTTTTCAGTAGCTAATCTTTTGAACTGCCTACAAGTAACATTTACCCTCCAATTTAACTCCTTCCTCCTTATTTTAGTCATCTAGCCACCTGAACAAAATCCAATTGCTGCCTGCCAAAACACAACATGTAGAAAGGAAAACTGAGGAGACAGGAACAAGAGAACTTTTGAAACAGCCAAATAAAATTCTAATTTTTGTTAATCCACCACAAAAGGGCTGTGTAAAGCATGGGGTTGTCTGTTGTGAACTTTAAGGATAAACTGTGCCTTGGACTGAAATTGAATTGAGGTAATTTGCCTTTGTCCCTTACTGGAGGCAAAGAGTTAGCGGGGAGGAGAGGGGAGGGGAGGGAAGAGATGAAGTTGTAGATTTAGATAGCTAAGTGATTATGTAGTACTGAGGCTGGAGGATCACAAGCCCTGTCTTGCCATCAGGAGACTTCCTGGTGGGCTGAGAACAAACCTGTAGTTGGAAGAAAGGAATGGTGAGCAGGGTCCAAAAAACTCAAGGTTAGGCATATGCTAGATTCATCTTGTTTATGTTATCTAGAGAAAAGGCTATTCCTGTCTGGGGTTGCAAGAGAAGCAAATACCGGAAAGCCCAGTGGGACAGCAAGAATATGGCATTTGGAATCAGAGAACCTGGCATCTAATCTTCGCTCTGCTTCATAGTGTGCCTGTGGCCTTGGGCAAGTTACTTAGCTTTTCTGGGCTTCAGCTGATAAGTGAGGGGGTTGAGCTAGATGACCTCTAAGGTCCCTTCCAGTTTTAAATCTGTGATCTTGTGATTCTAGATAGGTTGTGAGGAGAATTTAAGCAAGGGAAGCCTAGGGCAGGGGTGGCAACTAGGGCCAGAGCCAGATTACAACTTCTTTGGGAAATATCTAACAAAGTAAATGAAAATGTGATACAACATAGACAATGTTAATTTGTGGTTTTCTAAGGCAAGGATCTGTTTCCCTTTCAGTATTACTCCTGGCCTAGGGAGTTTAGGGCCTCCTCCTCTGGGACTGAGTAGATTTAATTGTTATGCTAATATAGAATTGCTGTCATATATATTCTCTCTCCTTTTTGTCAAGTTTGTTCTTGTTTAGTCATATTCAACTCTTCATGACCCCATTTAGATTTTATTGTCAGAAATACTGCAGTGAGGGGCGGCCAGGTGGCTCAGCGAGTAAGAGCAAGCACCGCCTCCAGTGTCGGGATGACCTGGGGATCAAATCTGGGCTCAGATACTTAGCACCACACCCAGAAATAACTGGCCGTGTAACCTTGAGCAAGTTACTTAACCCCAATTGCTTAAAAAAAAAAAAGAAATACTGGAGTGGTTTGCTATTTCTTTCTTCAGGTCATTTTGCAGATGAAGAAACAGAGACAAATGGGGTTAAGTGACTTGCCCAGGGTCACCCATCAATTAAGTGTCTGAGGCTGGATTTGAATTCAGGAAGATGAATCTTCCTGACTCCAGGCCTGACATGTCACTCTCTCTACTGTGCCACTTACCTGCCCCTTCTTTGTCAATAAATCCTAGAAAATACACTCTTGTATTTCTCCTTAGAAGGAGAAGGCTGGCTGGCAGGTGATTATAAGAAAGAGGGGGCTAAGAACAGCATGCATTAGAAGAATAACCAGCCAGATTATTCTACCAGTTCGGTAGAAGGACAGGTAATTAGGGTTGAGGTATAATCTTTGAATTCAGGGAGCCAAGTTGGCATCAAGGCCAGGAAAAGTCCAGGAGCTCTGATAACTCCTTGCTGGGGATTAGAGACCAGGGAATTTTAGTCAGAATTGCAAAGGGCAAGAGCCCTGGGTCTTATGGCCAAGTTTCCCCTTTTACTTTGACCAGGAGGACCAGAAAGCTGGCAGAGAGATACCTCCAGAGCTGGAGTCCTGAATCTTTCCTAGGTAATGAGAAAGGGATTTATTCAGAGATGATAGCTCATTATTCGGACTGATGCAAGACCAACTTCTTTATTGCTAGGAGGCAGTCAGAACCCTTAGTGGATTGGGCCTGTGCCACCACAGCCAGAATTTGTAATAGATGGTTTCAGGGTCACCGTCTTAATTCCTTTGTCATTTGCAAGCTAATATGTATTTATGTTGTCTTTTCTCCCAGTACAGTATGGTCAGTAGTAAAGGGCATTCTTCGAAAGGATGGCCCTCTGGGTTTCTACCATGGACTCTCCAGCACTTTACTCAGGGAAGTACCTGGATATTTCTTCTTCTTTGGGGGCTATGAACTGAGCCGATCATTTTTTGCATCAGGAAGATCAAAAGATGAGTTAGGTATGTACTTCATTTCTTGAACATGTCACAGATGTTGCATGTGCCTTCTTTTATGCTAATTTTTGGAGGGGGGAGGGCAGGGAAGTTGGGGTTAAGTAACTTGCCCAGGTTGGATTTGAACTCAGGTCCTCCTGACTCCAGGGCTGGTGCTGTACTCACTGCTCCACCTAGCCGCCCCATAAAGTGGTTATGTTATAAGTCTGTGATGAAGAACTCTGTAGAACAAGAACTTTCCAGTGAATTTGGGTCTTGTCCTGAAAGATACAAGGAAAGCCAAGGGTCCAGAAGCTGGAAAAAAAAAATTGTGTTTCTGGCCGCCCTTAAGCGTCCCCTCCTGGGATTGTGTTCTTTGGCATAAGATTTTTTCTTGAGAAACTCTCCCTGGTGATCTTTCCCAGGTGTTGAGGTGATGATATAAGTTGCCCTCTACTTTTGGTAAAATGGTGTTTTCTTGTTTTCCTTTTTAGGGCCCATCCCTTTGATGTTAAGTGGTGGCTTTGGAGGCATCTGCCTCTGGATTGCTGTGTATCCAGTCGACTGTATCAAATCAAGGATCCAAGTTCTGTCCATGTCTGGAAAACAGGCTGGCTTCGTGGGGACATTTGCAAGTGTTTTGAAAAATGAAGGCGAGTCTATGAATGTCAAAAATAGAATGCAAAGCTTGTATGGTGGCTGGCACTACCTAATGCTTCCAGAGTTCCTTTAAAAATTTTTCTTGGCTGAGGACCAAACTTTAATGGGGGAATTTAAACTGCCACCCTCTTCTTTCTGTTCATCTGTATCTTTTTCCTTCATCTCTAAGCTCCTTAAGGTCAGGGATTGTTACATTTTTTGTTTTTTGTATCCCTAGCACTTAACACAAGGCCTGGCACAATGGGAGATGCTTACTAAATGCTGATTGATGATTTGATAGACATGACTAATCAATTACCAGCATTGTAGCTGTTGCTGCACTCATTCATCCTTGTTACATTCCCTCTTTGTTGTCTCCAAGTTGTTCACTAGGAGAAGTTCTAAAACTGACATTGCAGACATTGCCTGGTAGCCTCGGTTTGCTTAACACTTGAGTGATCTTTGGTTGGCATAAAGACTTTGAGTTCAACACATTCCATTGTATCTAACTAAACAAATTATAGCACATCTTTTGAAGTAATAATCAATTTCAAGTCCCTTAAAAATGACAGTGAACATTAGTGACCATGACTTTTCCATAACTGGCCATGTACAGATGTCTAATATTGAAGAAAGCCTGTTTATCACTAGTGCATCAGGAGCAATGGGAGGGACTAGAAGTTAGGTTGTGGGGCCAGTGCTGGGGATGTGGAAGCAGATGTTTGTGATTCCTGGCCCCCTAGAGGTTGAGTGTGAGGATATAGTACCAAGGCTGGTGTTTGGTCCTTGAAGATTGAGAGACCAGCCTGAGGGGAGAGGGGAATGATGAAGGGAAAAGCTTAAACAGAGTATGTACTATATGGTTGTTGCTGTTGGTGTAAGTCGTGTCCAGCTCTTCACGAACCCTTTTGGGATTTACTTGGCAAAGATACTAGAGAGGTTTGCCATTTCCTTCTCCAGCTTATTTTACAGATGAGGTAACTGAGGCAAGCAGGGTTAAGTGACTTGTCCAGGTTCACACAGCTAGTAAGTATCTGAGGCCAGATTTTAACTCAAGAAGATGAATCTTCCTGACTCCAGGCTTGGCACTCTATTCACTGTGCCATCTAGCAGCTTGAGTATTTTCTACTCACAGAATATTCAGATTGTATCCCTGAAGCCTAAAGAAAGTGGGAGCTTGGAAAGAATGAGTATATAGTAAGTTTGGAAAGAGGGGATTGAAGAGAGTGAATCAGGGAGGACCAAGGCAACTTCAGCCAGAATGAACTGCTCTCTGTGAGTCTACAAGGGTTCAAAGCAGTTATCCAAGTCCTAGTATCACTTTCCCTGGCCCCTCCCCCCCATCACCACCCTCAAAACAGTATAAATGCCAGTCAAGAAAGCAATAATGAGGGACAGCTAGGTGGAGCAGTGAGTAGGGCCCCGGCCCTGGAGTCAGGATGACGAGTTCAAATCTGGCCTGAGACACTTAACACAAAAACTAGCCATGTGACCTTGGGCAAGTCACTTAATCCCAATTGCCTTCCAAAAAGCAAAAAAAAAAAAAAAAAGAAAGAAAGCAGTAATGAAAAGTTGTGTATCAGATACTATATCATATAACATACCTATAGCAAGCATTTTCTGAACTCTTCCTCAGTTCTGTTTTGTTATCAAGGGCAGCACACTGTGATCCCGGACATAAGCTAATTTTCAGGATTATTAAAATCTTTATATGGGTATTAGGTCCTTCTAAGTTATGAAAGGATTGAAAAAAATAACCTCCTGAGTACTCTCCTTGTGAGCTCAGGAGGCCAGTACCCATCCTTCTAACAACCATTCTTTGTACCAATTGCCACTTGGCATTTCAGTTGGATTTTGTGTTCTAATTTCAAATGAACAAGAGATATGCAGAATTTGAGTATTGACTGTCCAAAAACAGGGCACTTAAAAATATATGTTTTGTTCACTCTGCAAGGTCCCTATACACATTTATTAGTCACTCATTGTCAATTCTGAATTTTTTTTGTATATTCTCTCCAGCACTGCCCAGATGGTTTGTTACCTCAAGGGTGTAATGAAGTTGCCTGTGACTTCTGTTTAGTATGGTTGGAGGAAACCAGTGACTGTACCTGTAACTGTTGTTTTATGTGCATTTACAGTCATTTTTAGCAGAGAAATAGAATGGTGTAGTGGATAGTCAAATTTTTAACCAGGAAAATTTGGGTTCACGTCTGTAGCAGCAAGCACCTCAAGTGTCCCCAGGGTCGCTGCCAGCACAGATTCTTGGATCTGCTTTGATAAAGGAAAGCAACTCAAAATGGATTAACAAACTTACTTTAATCAGTCAAATATGTATCATTTACCTAGTTCAGGGGAAAAAGGTCAGCACCCCAAACTTCAGAATATACAGGCAGAATTATCAAGACAGAGAAACAGATCAAGTAGACAGATTTCCAAACTGTCCAACCATTACATCCATACTAAATCAACATCTGGGTTTCAACATCTGGGTTTTCCAAAGCCAAGGGGGGGCTCTCAACAACAGCTTCCCAGAATCCAGATCAAATCACAGAACACTTCTCAAAGTGAGCCCCTAAAACAAAGCTACACATCAGGGCTTATATGGCCTTCTCCTGGCTCAGAGAATGTAACAACCTCATTGACCCACTGGCCAATCAAAAAGTATCTACTGAAAAACAAGCCTCCCACCCCAGGCTCCAGGTGCACTTTAGCCTAGGGGCAGGGAAGATCTTTAAAAACATTCCCATTACAATGTCCCATCTCTGATATGTACTGCCATTGTGACCTTTGGTTTGTCACTTAACTCCCTAGTGCCCGGGGCAGGTCTCTAAGACTTTAGATTGTAGAGAAGGTGACGATCTCCCTTAGGAGAGGGAGTTCCCTCATCCACAGTGGTGCCCTTATCACTGAAAGCATGAATTCTGTCCCTGTTGCTATCTCAAAAAAAAATTTTTAACCATAATTTATACTTCCATGTTTTGCCATATAGAATTTCATATTCATTGTTAAAATGCTAAATGATCTTTTTCTGTTTTGTTTTGTCTTGCAGGGATAGGAGCCTTATATTCTGGACTGAAACCTACTTTGATCCGAGCTTTCCCTGCCAATGGGGCCCTGTTTTTGGCATATGAATACAGTAGGAAGTTGATGATGAGCCAGTTTGAAGCCTACTAAAGTGTCTTGGTGGAAGGGGAAATGGATCAAAAAACTGCTGCTGTCCATCTCTAGGTTTCACTGAGTATGGAGACCAACATAGAATTGTTCTAACTTCATAGGACTTTTTCCTTCCTCTTCACACCTCCCCTGTCATTTCCCCAAAGAACCTAAATTATCCATCTTCTGGTTTCTGCTAGTGTTCTATCTCTTCTTCTAACCAGGAATATACCCAGTGAGCTGTAAGTCTCCCCATGTGAACCCATCTTGAAAATGGCTTCAGATGGGTCCATGGACACTTAGCATCCCCCTGTCTGTCCTTGTCTTTGGGGTATGAATAGTGGAAGGACTTGAAGTGAAGGATGTACTTTGGCTTCTTGTCTTTAACTTAGATTTCACTGGAAAAGACTTAGGGCCCATCATGTGTTAATATAGCATGAAAAGTGGATCAGAAGAAGTTGTAAATAATTATTTAAATAACACACTTTGAATTTGTGGTTTCTTTTTCAAAAGTACCTATTAAAATATCCCGAGCAGTCAATTTGTAAAATAAAATTTTCATTGTCTCTGGTGAAACAGACCTATCTGTCCCCCAGAATTTAATGGAGAAACCTGTGGCTTCCAAATTGGCATGGTTTCCATATTTCTGATACTGGGTAAGATTCAGAGCTAATGTTTCCCCAGAAAATCCATTAAGATAGTCTTGCCAGGAATAGCCCCAACAGTTATTTTTTAAAGTGGGACAAGCTTCTGCTCTGATGTTATGCAGGTAAATTTGAAATCATCGCAAATCCAATGACAATATCATTGCTGTTCACCTTCCTTTTTCTCTTAGGTCCCCTCCTCAGAAAAAAAATGTTCATGTTTCCATGGTTGTACTAAGTTGAATGAGGTGATAGGGGAGTGCTGGAATGCTATTCTGAAGAGATAGCTCTTGAACCATACAGGGCTGTTTGAATTTTAAAGCAGCATAGCCTAGGGCATCACTTCTTAAACTGTTGGTTGTGACCCCATATGGCATCATGAAAAAGGGTCCCTTGTGGGAAAAGCTTTAAGAAGCTCTGATGTAGGGTGCCAACGAGAACTCTGCTTTTGGCTGTCTTTTGGTCCACTTTTCTGTGGTCTCCAACTTTGGAAGAGGGAAGGAAGGATGGAAGACATCTAATTTGTATATGTACAAAGTAAATCCCCCTGTACCCTTGTAATCATCAACTGATGCTGGTGTCGGGGGTTCACTGCTCAATCACATAAATAGCACTGGAAAGAAAGATAATCTCTCGGTAGTGAGTAATGTCGATATTAACACATCCCAAAGTTCACATAAAGGTCTATATGTCACCATTTAATCTTTTAAGTTGTTTTATCCTTTTGAAATTTGTTCCAGAGAATGACTGAATTTTAGAAATGGTGCTTAATGATTTCTGATTTTTAATGTGTATGTCATGTGAATATAAAATTGCAGAACTGATTTCTGTAAGTCATAAGAAAAATAAGATCATTACTTTGTTGTGTGTGTGTGTATGCGTGTGTAAAATTACTGTAAGTTTATCGTAAAGGACTATTTACCTGGTTTCTTGCTAATGGCTGTTTTTACCACATTCATTGTGTGCACAGAATTGGGTGGGTAGAGGAACTGCTTACTCATAAGTGACTTATCAACCAACATTCAAAGATGAAATCAAGGACAATAGCAGTCACATTGTCTATACTTGGACACTTTAGGATGTTTCCATGCTGATACTCATGAATTGCTATTTTAGCTCCTTCCCTAATATTATTTTTGCAGTTATTTTTTTTAAACAATGGCGAAATCTCCCTTAAAAATGGATGATTAGCAATAACTGTCTCTGTCAGCAGATTTGAAAATTCTGCCTTAAAAATGCTGATTTCTTTCATTCTAATAATACTTATGAAACTATCTCCACCCCTACATTTCTAGTACTTTTTTTTTGCCTTTTGGAGGGCAATTGGGGTTAAGTAACTGGCCCAAGGTTACACGGCTAGTTTTTTTGTGTGGGTGTTAAGTGTCTGAGGACGAAACCGAACTCGGGTCCTCCTGACTCCGGGGCTGGCACTTTACTTACTGCACCACCTAGCTGCCCCTTACATTTCTAGCACTAACTAGAAATAAGGGTGTAGGAGACATAATGATTTTGCTAAAATTAGACAAGCTGCTATTAGGTTTGGTAATGATTCTCTGGGGTAGGGCTCAAGCTACCTGAGAGGCTGCAGATTGACTGACCTTAGTCTCCTTCTGAGTTAGGGCTTCCTAGCCTGAGATCTGTTAACCTCACAGATAGAATTTAGGGGTCCATGAACTTGGATGGGAAAAATATTGCATCTTTATTTTCATTAACCTCTATATGAAATTTAGCATTTGTTTTATTGCTCTCTTAGATTAGATCATTAGTTTGGATCTACTTTCTTATTCTGAGAAGGGGTCCATAAGCTTCATCAGAAGGGATGCCAAAGGGATCCAGGACACACAAAAAAGGGAAACCCTGTTCAGAGTGACTATTTTAGCATTTCTCTTAAAATTATTTGTCATTGTCTTTTGACTAACTGAGGTAGAGAAAAGAAACAAAATGCACAAAATGCCTGCCTTATCCTCTCTCAGAAGAATCTTGTGCACAAAGATCTTCCTGCCTATGTGAACCTGTTGAATTTCCTGCCATTAACCCTGTCCTCAGCCTAGCCTTTCTGCAGAACACATGTCCTTTCAACATGCTACCTTATTCAACAGGAGTCATTTGAAGTACCATGGGTGGAGTTGTAAACTAACCAAGTCAGAACAGAACTTCTATGGAATCTATTTGATGAATGTGTTCAACTTTGTAGTGCAATTGGTACTATTTAACATCGGTTTTTTTCCAACAGGAGTGTAACTTCAAATACCATGTTTAAAGATCTCTGGTATTTCAATCATTAAATTATTTCTTTAATACATTAGTATATTATTTGTTTTTTGCTATCTGATAAGTTTCTTTCCTTCCTTCTTCCCCATTCCTTCCCTCACATCTCTGCTCTCAAAAATTTCTTCTACCCTTAAATCTGATCGTAAATGTGGTTAAATGTGAATGTGGTAATATTTCAAAGTGCTGCCTTGATTCCAGGAAGTTTCTATGAAGAGGGCTTTTGTCATAATATTTTTTACCATATAAAATCTGGAAAAATACACATTTATTGCACTTGAAATGAAACAACAAATTTTTTTTCTTCTTACTAGATATACTGTCACTGATTTTTGGCAATGTGAACAAGACACACACATGTATACATCTGTATATATATATATCTATACATACATACATATATGTACATATCTATATGTGTGACTTGAAAGTAGTTTTAGGAGCTAGAACATGCAAGGTTGTATATGTACATATAGATCTGTCTTATTTTAGTCATCATCCTTCCACCCTCTATGTAGGGAATCTTTCCTTTTCTATCTCCACCAGATTTTTTCCCTTTGTCGACAAACTTGTTCAGATTCCCTGCATGGTTAAAAAAGAACAAAACAAAACAAAAAACTACTGTTCCATTTCCTTTCCTTCACTGTCAAACTTCTCAGAAAGAATGTTCTCAAAAGTTTTCCTACAATCCTTGCTTCCGCATCACCACCTATTCACTCCATGCCTTAAAATCTATTTTCATCCTCCCCAACTCCTGACACGATTCTCAAAGTCACCAGTGATCAGTAGATCAGCTCAATGGCATTCTGGTGTGTCTTCTTTGACCCTTCTCATGCTATACGACCTTGTTTTAACCCTCTCCTCCTTTGCCTTCTCTGACTTTATACTTTCGTGGATCTTTTCCTATTCTGATCTCTCCTTTTTTACTCCTAACCCCTAAATATTGATGTGTGTGTGTGTGTGTGTGTGTACATAGGAAGTAGTCTCTCCTTTGATAGCACATTCTACTATTTTTGGATAGCTACAAGTGTTAGCTAGAAAATATTGACTTTACATCAACCCCAAATACGCCTCTGCAAATTCTTCTTATCTCTCCTTTGGGGTCAAGTAGAACAGCAGTGCCCTCCCCCCCCCCCGACACACACTGAATAGATTTTTATTTTTTCCAATGATAGCACATTCTACTATTTTTGGATAGCTACAAGTGTTAGCTAAAAAATATTGATTTTCATTCAACCCCAAAACGCCTCTGCAAATTCTTTCTATCCCTCCTTTGGGGTCAAAGTAGAACGCAAGTGCCCTCCCCCCCCCAGACACACACTGAATAGATTTTTATTTTTTCCAATTACATGTAAAGATAGTTTTCAGCATTCATTTCTATAAGATTTTGAGTTCCAAATCTTTCTCCCCCTCTTTCCTCTCCCCTCTCCAAGACAGCAAGTTTTAACCTACTTTCACATGACAGACCTTTAGATACTGGAATACATTTAAGCAAGTGCAGTGTCAGATTTTATATGCTTGGGCTCAAAGATCACTGCAGACAATGACTACAGCCATGAAATTAAGGCACGTGCTTCTTAGAAGGAATGCTATGGCAAATCTGGTCACTAAATCTGGTACTAAAAATCAGAGATCACCTTGCTGACAAAGGTCTGTATAGTTAAAGCTATGGTTTTTCCGGCAGTAATATATGGCAGTGAGGGTTGGACTGTGAGGAAAGATGAGTGCCACAGAATCAACACTTTTGAATTGTGCTGGAGAAGACTCTTTAGGTTCCCTTGCACAGTAAGGAGGTCAAATCAGTCAATACTTAAATTAATTCATTCTATTCATTGAAAGGTTGAATACTAAAGCTGAAGTTTAAATACTTTGGTCACATAGTGAGAAAGACAGGACTCATTGGAAAAGGCCCTGATGTTGGAAAAGATTGAAGGCAAAAGGAAAAGAAGAGGGCAGAAAATGAGATGTTTGGATAGCGTCACAAAAGCAACGAAAATGAGCTTGGACAGACTTCAGGAGATAGTGGAGGCTAGGAAGCCTTGGTATGTTATGGTCCATCAGACACAACTGAACAACAAAAGCAAAACCAAACTGTTGCCACCAGTCTTTGCCAGGCTAAACATCCACATTTTCTTTACTTCATATGGTCCTTCACCATCCTGGTGGTTCTCCTTTGGACACACTTCAACTTAATTACCCATGTGTTTCCTACATTGTGGCCCCTGAAATTTAATGTACTACTCTAGATGTGATCTGACCAGGGCTGGATTTGCATCCAGGTTTTACTGACCCTAAGCTCAGTGCTGTATCTGTTCTGACAGACCACCTCTCAGCACAGCCACCCAATGGAAATAAAGGATATTTTTGATAGTGTCCTTCCTTTGAACCTGTCAATAATAGCACTGGTCCATATTCTTGGAATTTCTGCCTCTTAATACAGTCCAAGATTACATTTGCCTTTTTGGCTACCATGTCACACTATTGATGAAGTTTGAATTTCACTAAAACTATCAGGTCTCTTTCAAACAATCTACTCTCAATTTTTTTGAACCCAAGTGTAAGAAATTGTATTCATTCTAATTAAATTTCAGCATAATTGGTGACCTAGGCAGGGGTGGGGAACCTGCAGCCTCAAGGTCACATGTGGCCTAGGTCTTTGGGTTAGGCCTTTTGACTGAACAAAGTTTTACGGAACAAATCTTTTTTAGTAAGGGGATTTGTTCTGTGAAGTTTGGATTCAGTCAAAGGGCTGCACTTGAGGACCTAGAGGGCCACTTGTGGCTTCGAGGCCGCAGTTTCCCCACCCCTGTGACCTTGCCCTATATCCTAGCCTGTCAAAATCTTTTTGAAAAGCATGCCAATCTCTGCCTTTATTCAAGTAATTAATGTTAAGCTGCATGGAGTCAAGCACAGGACCTTTGGGGCACATTACTGGAGACATACTTACCAGGTGCATCATCCATGATAGAGAGGAAAGTGCTGGGTTTGGATTCCAAGAGCCTTTTCATTTCCCAGCTTTTAGAAATATAACTCTGAATTGGCCCATCCAACCAGTACTAAATACAACTGTCGGGATTACATCTCATTGTCATCACCTTTTTCACAAGAAGAACATGAGAAACTTTGTGAAATGCTTCACTAAAATGGATCAGTCAGTAAACATTTATTAAATACCTACCATGTGGCAGGCACTGGGCTAAGGACTATAAAAAGAGGCAAAGGAGTCCCTGCTCATAAGGAACTCACAATCTTTTGGAGACAATAAGTACATAGAATGTAAAAAACAAGCTGTATACAGGAAGGAGAGGGAGAGAGAGACAGACAGACAGACAGACAGACAGAGAAGGAAAGGGGGAGGGGGAAGAGAACTAAAATCCAGAGAGCTTGGGAAAGGCTACCTGTAAAAGAGAGGATATTTGTTGGAATGTAAAGGAAGTCAGGCAAGCTAGGAGGCAGAGATGAGGAGGGAGAGGATTCCAGGAATGGGGGACAGCCAGAGAGAATACCTGGATGTGGGAGATGGAGTGTCTTGTTTGTGAAACAGTAAGGGGGTTAATGTCACTGAATTGAATAGTGGGGATGGGGAATAAGGTGAGGGAATATTGGAAATGTAGGAGGGGGCTAGGTCACGAGGGTTTTTGAATGCTAGAGGATTCCATATCGGATCTTGGAAGTAATAGGGAGTGAGGTTATAGATTTTAAGGCATAAAAATGGAATGACAATATATTATGCTCAGAGGAATTTTAATGTTTATGAACATGGAAGTGGGACGTTTATGGGTGATGGGAAAGTCAAGGGAATGATCATCTTTTGTGTGTATCTGAAGATAAGGGGAGGAGTAGGTCATGGGGACTGAGTAGACTGAGGAATTGGAAAGTTAAAATATTTGATTATAGCATCAATATGTATGTGAAGTCCTCTAGAATGAGGGCAGGAGGTGGGGTGCAGAGAAAGGCTGTGAGAAAGGAAGGACAATGCTTATAGATATCTTTCATTTCTTCCTCTGAAAACTGCTTGTTCATATCCTTTGACCATTTATCAATTGGGGAATGTTTTAGAAATGAAGCCTTTATCAGAGACATTGTTTATAAAAATTATTTCCCAATTTTCTCCTTCCCTCTTCATCTTGGTTACATTAGCTTTGTTTGTACAGAAGCTTTTCAATTTCATGTAATCAAAATTATCCATTTTGCATTTTATAATGCTCTCTAATTCTTGTTTGGTCATAAAGTCTTCCCCTCCCCATAAATCTGACAGGTAAATTATTCCTTGCTTTCCCAAATTGCTTACAGTATCAGCCTTTATACTTAGATCATGCACCCATTTAGACTTGATTTTGGTATACGGTTTTAGATAATGGTCTATACCCAGTTTCTGCCATACTATATTCGAGTTTTCCCAGCAGTTTTTGTCAAAGAGTGAGTCCTTATCCCCAAAACTGAGGTCTTTGGGTTTATCAAACTGTAGATTACTATAGTCATTGACTGCTGAGTCTCATGTACCCAATCTATTCCATTGATCCACTGCTCTATTCCTCAGCCAGTACCAAGTAGTTTTGAGGACTGCTGCTTTATAATACAGATTAAAATCTGGTATAGCTAGGCCACCTTCCCTAGCATTTCTTTTCATTAATTCCCTTGATATTCTGGACCTTTTGTTCTTAAAAATGAATTTTGTTACTATTTTTTCTAGTTCTATAAAGTAATTTTTTGCTAAATTGATTGGTATGGCACTAAATATGAATTTAATTTAGGTAAAATTGTCATTTTTATTATAGTAGCTCAACCTAGCCATGAGCAATTCACTTCTTTATTGTTTATTTTGAGGTTAGATTTATCAAATTCAAAGTGAGGGAGATTAAGGTCCCCCTCTAGTATAGTTTTGCTATCTATTTCTTCCTCTAATTCCCTTAACTTCTCCTCTAGAAATTTGGACGCTATACCACTTGGTGCATATTTGTTAAGTAATGATATTGCTTCATTGTTGATGGTGCCTTTTAGCAGGATATAGTTTCCTCCCTTATTTCTTTTTTTTTTCATTTTTGAAATGCTTTATTAACTTCTGATTTACATCATTAATTTCCACCAGATTTTGAGTTACAAATTTCCTCCCTGTTTTTCCACTTCCCACCACCCCAAAATAGCAGTCCCACAGAATATCCCCTCCTCCAATCTGCTCTCTCCCATATTTTCTCCCATACCCCTTTCGACTTTTCCAGTAGGGCATGGTGAATCTCTATGCCCCAGTGCCTGTATATCTTATTTCCCAATTACATGTAAAATAGTATTAATGATAGTATACACACACACACACACATACATATATATATAAATATTTGATTTTAAAACTTTGAATTCCAGATTCATTCCCTTCCTCCCTTGTCACCCATCCTTACGGGGAAGATAAGCAGTTCAGTATAGGTTATATATGTGTAGCTAATGCAAAACATTAACATAGTAGATATATTGTAAAAGACTGACTATATTTCCCTCCCTCCTATCCCACTTCCCACTTGTTCTATTCTCTACTTTGATCCCATCCCTTTTCAAAGGTGAGTGCTTCCAAGTTCCCTCCCCCCCATCCCTCCCTCCATTCCATCTTCCCCCCTCTCATGGCCTTCCCCCCTACTCTCCTGTAGGGTGAGATACCCTATTTAGTGTGTATTTCGTTCCCACCCCAAGCCAAATTCAATGAGAATAAGGTTAACCCATTCCCTTTTGCTTTCCTATTCTTCCCCTCCATTGTAACCATTTTCCCTTGCCTCTTCTATATGAGATAGTTTACCCCATTCTGTCTCTCCTCATCTCATCTCATTATATTCCTGTATCAGCAAGCACCCCAGCATCCCCAGGGTGGCTGCAAACACAGGTTCTTAGATCTGCTTTGTTAAAGGAAAGCAACTCAAAATGGGTTAACAAGCGTACTTTAATCAGTCAAATATGTATCCTTTACCTAGTTCAGGGGAAAGAGGTCAGTACCCCGAACTTCAGAGTATATAGACAGAATTATCAAGACAGAGAAACAGATCAAGTAGACAAGTTTCCGAACTGTCCAACCATTACATCCATACCAAATCAACATCTGGGTTTTTCAAAGCTGGGGGGCTCTCAACAATGGCTTCCCAGTCTCATCTGATCAAATCACAGAACACTTCTCAAAGTGAGTCCTAAAACAAAGCCTCAAATCAGAGTTTATTAGGCTTCTCCTGGGTCAGAGAATGTAACAACCTTCTGGACCCATTGGCCAATCAAAAAGTATCTACTGAAAAACAAGCCTCCCACCCCAGGCTCCAGGTGCACTTTAGCCTAGGGGCAGGGAAGATCTTTAAATTTGCATTTCCATTACAATTCCTCTCTCACCTCTTAATTTCACCTTTTAAGTATCATCCCTTCCCATTAAGGTGATCCTGTGCCCTCTATCTATGTATACCTGTAAACATATATACACACATTCACATATGTATTCATATGCCATAATACCCTCCTATACACACACACACACACACACACACACACACACACACACATATATATATATATATATATGTTTCTATTCCCTTCAACTATTTTCATACTGAGAAAAGTTTCATCAATTACAATTATTGTTTTTCCATGTAGGAATGTTAATAGTTCAACTTTGATAAATTCCTTATGATTTCTTTTCCCTGTTTACCTTCTCATGCTTCTCTTGCTTCTTGTATCTGAATGTCAAATTTTCTATTCAACTCTGGTTTTTTCATCAAGGCCCCAGGGTGGACCTGACCAGCCACTGTCTGGAGGGACTCCAGATCACCAGCAGCTGTGGCCTTTTCCAGATTTATCAACACATAGATGCTAAGGACAAAGTGAGAGGTCAGTGCACTGTGGACTTTGGGACCCAGTAGTTGGGAGTGCGTCAGCTTTTGCCCCTGGGGCAAGAAGCTGCTGAGGAGCCCTGGCTGGCAGCCACCCCTCCTTGCCCCCCTTTCCGTGGCAGCTTCAGCTCCTGGCCTGTAGAGTGCAGGGGGACCAACCTCTGGCTCATGCGGGCCTGGGCTCAGCTCCCAGAGTGCTGTGCTGGCCAATTCCTGCCAGCCTGTCAGGCTGTCCTAAGCGGGAGGTTAGATTCTCTGTGTCATTTTGTGGGTTCTGTAGCTCCAAAGTTTGTTCAGAGTCCCCTTTTTTATTTTTTTATTATTCCCTTTTTATTTGGGGAAGGTGGTAGCCAGAGCCACGCGGAGGACCTGCTTCTACTCTGCCATCTTGACTCCCCCTTATCTCTTTTAATTAGATCTATTTTTGCTTTTGCTTTATCTGAGATAAGGATTGCTACCTCTGCTTTTTTTACTTTAGCTGAAGCATAATATATTCTACTCCAGGCTTTTACCTTTACCCTGTGGGTATCCCTTTGTTTCAAATGTGTTTCTTGTAGACAGCATGTTGTAGGATTATGGTTTTTAATCCATTCTGCTATCTGCCTCTGTTTTATGGGAGAGTTCATCCCATTCACATTCACAGTAATGATTGCTATCTGTCTCTTTCCCTCCATCCTATTCCCTCCCCTGTTTATGTTTTTGTTTCTTCCTTCTCCCTTACCCTCCTTAAGGGTTTTCCTTTTGACCACCGCCTCCCTCAGTGTTCCCTTCCTGCGACCCCCTCCCCTCTTTATCTACCCTCTCCCCTTACTGCTATTTCTCTGCCTTCTAATCCCCCCTCTTCTTATCCTCCCTTACCCTCCTACAGCCTATTGGGCACACTGGATTTTTGTACTTACCAGAATATGTTATTCTCCCTTTGACCCCAAACCAATGAAAGTAAATTTCATACAGTGCTCCTCTCCCTCTCTCCTTTCTCTCTATTTGAGTTTTTGTGTCTTTTCACGTTAGAATCTTAAACTTAACTGATTATTTTGATCCCGCTTTGAATCAGAACCTGTGAAAATAATGTTCAAATGATGTTCATCTCCCTCTTTCCTTCCCTTCTACTTTAGTCTGTTTTTATGCCTCTTCATATGGCATAATTTAACTTTTTCTGTCTCATCCTTTCCTTTTATCCCTTTACAGTCCCTTTGAACCCCTTAATAAGGTTTTTTTTAACATAAGATTTGTTCATTTATACCCACACTCTCTATCTATGTATATCCCTTTTAAAGGTCATGATAATCATATAAATTTCAATATTGACAGTTATCAGCTTCTCATATATGGATGTAAACAGTTTGCTCTTATTGCTTCCCAAGTTATGTGCATGTGTGCATGAGTGTGCATGTGTGTATGTGTGAGTGTGTTCTCCTTGTTTACCTTTTTATGTCTTTCTTGAGTCTTGTAGTTGGAGATCAGATTTTCCATTGAGCTCTGGCTTTTTTATCAGGGAAGTCTGGAAGTCCCTTATTTCATTAAATGACCATCTCCTTGCCTGAAAGATTATGCTCAGTTTTGCCGGTAGTTGAACCTTGTTTGCAGTCCTAGCTCTTTTGCCTTACTAAATATCAAATTCCAGTCCCTCCGATCTTTTAATGTAGAAGCTGCTAGGTCTTTGTAATCTTGATTGTAGTTCCATGATATTTGAATTGTTTCTTTTTGGCTGCTTGCAATACTTTTTCCTTAATCTTGTATTCTGGAATTTGGCTACTATATTTCTTGGAGTTTTCAATTTGGGATCTCTTTCAGGAGGACTATGGTGAATTCTTTCAATAACTATTTTACCTTCTGATTCTAGGACTTCAGGACAGTTTTCTTTGACACTCTTTTGGAGGATGTTGTCCAGGCTGCTTTTTTTCATCATGGATTTCTGGTAGACCAATAATTCTTAGGTTATCTCTCCTGGATATGTTCTCCAGGTCAGTTGTTTTTCCAGTAAGATATTTTACACTTTCTTCCAATTTTTCAATCTTCATGTTTTGTTTGATTGACTCTTGGTGCATCATAGAGTCCTGAGCTTCAATTTGACTGATTCTAATTTTTAGTGAATTATTTTCTTCAGTTAGTTTTTGAAGGTCCTTTTTTAGGGAGGTATTTTCTGCAATTAGCTCACAAATTTTACTTTTTAAGGATTTATTTTCTTCAGTGAGACTTTTTTCCAATTTGGTCACTGTAGATTTAAATTTATCTTCTGCCTTCCTAATTCAGCTTTTAAAATCTTTCTTGAGCTCCTCCAGGAATGCTTTTGGGACTTGAGACCAGTTTATATTTCCATCTGTGGTTTCAGGTGTGGACACAGAGTCCATGGTGTTTCCTGAAAGTGATTCTTCTCATTCAAAATAATAGGATTCTATTGTCTTTGGTCTTGCCTTTGCAAGTTGCTTCCAGCCCATTGTAATTGCCTATTTCCTGTCCTTTAAAGTGTATTTCTGCTCCTGGAGTACAGGGGGCTCTGACCCAAGCTTCTCCGGCTGGGAGCTAGGTGCTGGTTGTTGATTTTCTGTGCTGTAGCCTCTGGGTGTCTAGACTGAGGCCAAGGCCAGGACTCTCAATGTTTCCCCTGAGTTACCCTGAGGCTCACAGAGTAATCTGTGGGGAAGGGGTGGTCTGGCTGCTTCAGATTTCTGCCTCTATTCCCCTGGGCTATATAGCTCAGGCAGGCTTTTGCTGATCAGGTGAGGTGGGGCTTGTTGGGACCCCTCCAGCTAGTCTCTTCAGACTCCTTACTTCCTCAGTTATACCCTTTCTCCTTGACTCTTAAGCCTGAGGCTATTTCTGCTTTTTCAGGATTTTACTCTGGGTGGGACATTTATCTCTCCTTTTTCTTGGTCAGGGAGGGGGAATCTGGGTAGCCAGAGTTTACTTTGGCATCCTGGCCCCTGGAAAGTCAGGCAGGTGATTTTTAAACTTCCAGGCTGGGGGCTGATAGCCCCAGGAGAAGCTGCTGTCTCTGCTGCAGGCCCTGAGCTTTCTCTTACCCAGCTCCCACAGATTATCCTGTCCTTTGGTGAGAAGCTGGTGAGATGGCTGCGAATCACCCTTGGGGTGGGTGAGTCTGCTGGCTGGGGCTCCTCATTTGGCTGTAGTCCACTCTCTGGTCTGGGCTGGTGTAGCCCCTGCATGCTCCCCCTGCCCTGACCCACATGAGCACTTTCCTGGGCTGTATTCTGCCATGCTCTGTCTCCCATTGGATTCTGACACTCCAAAATCCATTCAGATTCACTTTTTAAAGTTTAGTGTTGGGATTCATGGAGGAGCTTAGAAAACCTACTGCTTCTGTTCTGCTATCTTGGCACCACCCTGCTCAGTAATTTTTGAGTCATGTATTACTCTTTGTGACCCCATTTGTAATTTTCTTGGCAAAGATACTGGAGTGGTTTTCCATTTCCTTTTCCAACTCATTTTAGAGATGAGGAAATGGAGGCAAACAGAGTTAAGTGACTCACCTAGGGTCAAATAACTATTAAGTGTCTGAGGTCAGATTTGAACTCATGAAATGAGTCTTCCTGACTCCAGGTCTGGCACTTTATCTACTTAGCTGCCCAAGTGCTATTATTATCCCCATTTTAAAGGAAAAAAAAATGTAGAGGCACAAAGGTTAAATAACTTGCAACAGCTAGGGAGTGTCTGAGGCAGTATTAGGACCTATTCACATCAATACTTCAAGGATATGTAATTTTAAAAGCACATTTTATTGGTGCCTTTTGTCTTAGCCATTTCCAAAAAAGCACTCCTCCTTCCTACCCCATATCGAAACCTTCCCTTGTAACCAAGAAAAACAAATAAGCAAAAGTTCCCAATACAGTGACTATATCTGACAAGGTATTCAACACCTTACCCTCAAAATACCTCCACTTTCTTCCATGAACAGGGAACTATTTCATTTTCTATTCTCAGGAACTATCATTAGTTTTTCAGTTACTCAGTGTCTTTACTTCCTTTTACTGATTGGTTCATTACATTGAGTTTAGCAATTGTGTATATTATCCTTTTGAATCTGCTTATTATATTATTCATCAGTTCATATAAAATTTCCTATGGTTCTCTGAATTCCTCATATCATTTTGTACTACATAATAATATTCCATTCCATTCATATGCCAGTTTCTTAGCCATTCCCCAATTGATAGGCACCCATCTTCTTTCAAGTTCTTCACTACCCCAAAGAATATTGCTGTGAATATTTCAGAATATATCATACCTTTGTTTCTATCTTTGAACTTTGTGGGGGTATGTATGTCCAGTAGTTCATTCTTTAGGTTAAAGTATATGGATAGTTTAGTTACTGTTCCTGCATAATCCTGAATTGATACCCAGAATCATAGGTCCAATTCATAGCTCCACCAACAGTGTATTATTGTACCTGTTTTCCCATAGTCCCTCCAACACTGTTCCCACTTTTTCTCATCTTCACCAGTTTGTTGGGTGTGAGGTGAAACCTCTGAGTCATTTTTTATTTCCATTTCTCATAATATTGATGATTTTGAGCATGTTCTTCAATAGTAATTTATAGTTTTCAATTTTGTTGAAAGCACTTGTGAAGTTAGTGGGAAAGAAAGTGACTGTGTCTGGAAGAGAGAACGTGGCTGGTGGAATGGAGAACCATAGACCTTGGTCTGTACCCTTCCTCGATTTATTTCCACAGGTAACATCTGACCCTAGATGGGAATTAATTGAGACGCTCTGGCTCCATTTGCACTGTTCTTGTTGACCTATTTGACTTTCTTTCTACCTGAACTTTGACCCTGGCTAACTCCTATACAATAGAGACAACCAGACCCAGACACCTCGAAGAGGCTCCTGCTTTGTGCAGGGACCTTGTTTCTGTTTTTCCCCCCACCTACGTCACCCTGGAACCAGCGATACTGAACAACTTTCTGTACCTGATCCAAACAGCAGCAGCAGGGTCCAATTCCTTCACTGTCCACTTTATACATGCTCTAAACTGGAAAGCTTCTGATTTGAATGAGGAATTCTGGGAGTAGGGGTGGGTTTTGAGCAGGTGACTGGTATGACTCCTCCCCCAGAATGCATATATGCATATAAACTAAGACTCCAGACATTACCATCACCATCACCCCCCACCCCCACCCCAGCCTTTTGTTTGTGTGGAACAGTTAGGGTTGTTTATTGGTTCGGGCCCCTTGATCCTTATTAGGCGACTTAGAAAATACTCTTCTCTCAATAGTCCAGATTACCCCCACCACTTTTTGATGAGGACATTCCCCTATTGAAGCCATATTGGTTCTTTGTCTAAAACTCTATGTGAGTATGAGCGTTCAGAGGCTTTGGTCTTCAACTGGAATGTAAATATTGTTATACATCTGGACCCACCTTCATTATATGCTGCCCTTGGACTGAGGGCATGGGGGCTGTGCATGGAAACTCCTACCAGCATCTATTCTCCTTCACCCATTATGAGAAGCAGTTGTTGTTTGTCCATTCTCAAAGAGGACCATGGCATCAGGAAGGTGATGCCATGACTTGCAAGTGAATTAGATTTAAGTGAGGGAGGGCTGTACAAGGCCACCAGCCTCACTTTCTCCTCCGGAGCCATTTGAATCCAGTGGCCAGATAGTCATCAGGACAACTGGAGATGGCCCAGGATGCAATGGGAGACCCTGGTCCTTTAAAGCTAAGCTAAACCCCATGAGAAACAGTGAAGTGTTGTCAACTACTCTCCGTGTGTGGTGCTACTGATATTCATCCCAGTGGCTCTCTCCCAATTTGCACTGCAATGGCTGATATTCTCTTCCCTAAAGGCGGGGACAGTAGTGATTTTTGGTTTGTTTTTGCCTTTGTTTGTATTCCCAGTCCTTAGCACAGTGTCTAGCACAAAGTAAATATAACTAGGTGGCTCAGTGGATAGAATGTTGGACTTGGGATCAAATATATTAGCTACATGGCCTTGGGCACATCAGTAAGTCTCTATATCTTTTAGTTTCCCCATTTGCAAAATAGGGGTAATAATTGCACATGCCTCTCAGGATTGTTGTGAGGAGCAAATGAACCAATATATGTAAAGCAATTTGTAAACCTTAAAGTGATATGCATATATATTATATGCTATAGTGTTATTATATAGAAAATTATCATAGTACATATAATTCATGGCATAGTATGTAAAATACTGTATCCCATAATATTCCATAATCTAGAAAATATAGAATATTTTATATTATATACTATAGTATAGAATATATTCTATAATATGCTATATTGTATATTATACCATAGATTTTGTATTTTCCTTTACACGGCATATATACATTATATACTATGATATATAATATATTCTATTTTAAATACAACATAATACATAGTATCACTTTATATATGTTACAATCTATAATATGTATTACTTTAAGGTTTGCAAAGTTCTTTTTCTATCATCAGTAATATATGGTAGTTATTAATAAGTGCTTAATGAGTGTTTGCTGACTGACAACTTCAATAACTCTTCGTGTTCCTTACACACACACACACATGCACACGCACACACACACACTTGTGTCATTCACTGTAACTTGAATATTACATTTTAATTGGTGACATCTGATGCAAATATTGTCCCTCTCTCTAAATCTGTGTTACTTTAGCAGTTTGGTTATTCATCCCAGACTATTAAAACCTTCTGTAACAGAGTTGCTGTGACCAAAAAAGAATGCCTCTTGTGGCCAAACTGATCTTTGGACAGCAAAGAATCCAATCGATCACAGAAGCTTCTCCTCATTAGGACTGACAAAAAGCTTGGTTTCCTTCGTCAGTGTCTTGAAGATTCCATGATCACCTGCATGCTGTGGGGACATAGAACTTCAGCAGGAGGCACACTACCCACATCCTCCATGGCTTATTATTGCACAGTTAATAAGTCAAGTACCTGGGATTTTATTGGTGTGAGAGCTCCAGCCATAACTGAGTAGATAAGTCTTGGTGAGTTGCCTAAGGCACAAACATTAAATTACTTACCCAGGGTCATGCAGCTAGTGTCAAAGCAGATCTGAATCCAGGATTTCCTAACTGTATAGTTAACACTCTTTCTACTACACCAGGTTGCTTCTGTTCTAGGGGTTCTTAATCTATGAATTTTATGTTTTTAATCTTTTGATATTTGTATTTCAATAGATTTAATTTTCTTCATATTGTCATGCAATTTGTTTTATCCATTTTAGAAAAGCTATTCTGAGAAGGGGTCCATTGGCTTCACCAGACTAACACCCTCATTTTACAGATGAGGAAACTGAGGCTCAGAAAAATTAAGTGACTTGCCCTCAGCTAAAAAGACGCAGAACCAAGATTTGAATACAGGTCCTGTGAGTCCACACACAACCGACTTTCTAGTGCAGTACATTGCCTTGGTTTTTTTTGAAAGTCCTTGTAAGAAAGTGTATTAACAAAATGAGCATATACCTTTTACCTATAAAGTTTAATAGCATTCCTAAGTACATAGAATACAAATGAATACAGTAACAAAGAAATGTAGATTTAGAAGATACCTCTATGTAGTAAGGGGTCCATAGGAACATGATTCTTTAATAGAAGGGAGTAACATTTAAACAAATATATACTTCTGTAGATCATATGGTCTCAAACAGGAATTCCACTGCAAAATCTTCACGGTAAACATTCCATGTTTTTTGTTTATGGGGATTATCCAATTCATTTCTGGAAAGATAAAGCCTAAGAGGTGGGAAAAATAATAAATTTGATGTTTTCTGAGCTTTGAGAAAGTAGGACTCTTTTAACTGTTTGTTGAGAATCCTCTTCCAGTCTTTTTACACTTCTTCCCTTTCCAATGAAATTCAAAGCAACAAGCAAAAATTTACATAATGTATGAATCTTCCTGGTAGTTTATACCTGCAAACTTCTTTCCCAAGTGCAATTTAAAAAAAAAAAACAACAACCTTCTTTAGTAGTACTTTAGTGTCAAACCTAAATCATCCTGAGTTTATATCTTCTTTTGTAAGTAACCCATTCCTTTTTTTCTCTGCCCTCATATTTCCCTCCCTCGATGGAAAGTCAATGAGTAGTACAGGGTAGATATTGTTTTGGAGGAAATAACTTAGTGAAACACTTTATTGAATTCTTCTGAAACCATTTCTTTTATAGAATTAAAGAAATGCACATTTTACATCTAGAGCATTAGACCAATTTTTGAGTATGATGAAACTCAGGCAGAGATTAAACCCTCAGAGTAATATTAATTTCTCTTGGTTGGAAATTTCTACTGGATACAACACTACTGTTTCTCCAGACATGAAATTAATCATTTTAAAATCAAAGTTTCTTTTTGTACTAAGAGTGGTACCTCAGCAACGCCAACAAATACTCAGGGTAACCAACTTTTCCCTCACACTTTCACCACAGGTGAACAGAATTCTAAATATGCTACAGCTTAGTTTGGGATTCCCACACACATTGGAAATTTCTTTGGTATATTAACCTCGAAACTAATTTTTAACTTCCCTTATGTCAACTTTAAGTAACTGACATTTTAGTTTTTATTCTCTGAAGCCATCAATGCTCATGTCTAAATGTGAGCTGATTATAAAATTACTGGCCTTTTACCCAATGATTCTTTTCTTTGTTCTCCCCTTTGAAACACACACACAGACACACAGACACACACACATACACAAGCCCTTCTTAGAGTGAATTTAACTTACTTAATTAGGCCACACTTCATACCTGTTTTTTTCTACGAAAGCTGTATTGAACCAAAAGAAAAACGCACACTTCTCATATATTTTAAGATGGCCCTAAAATACATAAAATATATACTGTGTTAAAAGGGTTATTTTTTTCTTAGCAAAATTGATTCCAACAACTAGTTATTTCCATTCTAAAATGAGTAAAGTCCCAGCCCCCACCCTTCAATTAAATATTGGTCATTTATATTAGTTTAAATTAGTTTAGACAGTACTAAACAGACTACATCAAAGACTTCATATCATACCCAAATATATCTTTGTCTATAATAAACTATTATTGAGTATTAAAGACAATTAATAATTATAAGTATTTAATATTTCCAAAATGCTTTTAATCTATTGTTTGATCTTAACCTTGTCAGGTTCAGAGATTTTCATACACATACATACCCTTTACAAAATTTTATTAGAGAA
Source organism: Petaurus breviceps papuanus (assembly GCF_028583685.1). Taxonomy (NCBI): domain Eukaryota; kingdom Metazoa; phylum Chordata; class Mammalia; order Diprotodontia; family Petauridae; genus Petaurus; species Petaurus breviceps. The sequence continues at coordinate 964,273 of NW_027187296.1, read as the reverse complement.
ACTGAGGCCCACATGGGTGAAATGTCAATGGTTATATTACTAATAAGTTATGGAATCAGGACTAATGCCCAGCTTTTCTGATATTTTGGCCAGTGTTCTTTCCATTATTCAAAGATAGTAATCGAGACTATAATTCCAGGTTACTCAGTTGCATGGGGCCAGAAGAGGGTGGTCTATTCCATAAATCATCCTTAGGTGGTTCTCTTGTCTTTTACCATTTTAGTGAGGATTAACTCTTTCCCAATTGAGTGGAGCTAGAATTTATCAGTCAATTTAGCTGATACCAAACTATTATTGGTTAACAGTTCTAGAGAAGGTTTTGGTGGCTAAGGGGATTGAACTTATTAGAAAAATTGTGATTTGGGACTTTGTTGTGGATTTCCATGATCTATGAAATCTTTGCTCCCTACTTTCATTGAAAATTAAGAGTTGTTTAGTTCCACATTAGGAAATAGCTAGAGAAAACTTCAAGCTAAGAATTACATTGGTTGCTTCTTGTTATACTTACGGAACTGGAGAAGAACTTTACTTTCACATCATCATGGATTTTTGGACAGTTATTTAGTGTGATAGTTACAGAATTAGTGTCATCATTGTGAGATACCTGTGATTAAAAGATGAAACTTAGAAGTATTAATAATCCAAATACACAGGGTAGAGTCAAGATGACAGAGTAGAGGCAGGAATGCACTAGAACTCACCTAAATGTTCCTCCAAACAACTTGAAAATAATGCCTCAGATCGAATTCTGGAGCCTCAGAACCAGCAAAAATTTGGGGGGAAGTGATTTTCCAGTCCAAGACAACATAGGTCAGCAGAAAAGGTTAATACCGGTAGCAAATCTTGGAGGTGGTTGCATCAGTGGCAGCAGTAGCTTTGACTGCTCTCAGCCCACAGAAGATAAGGTTGATAACTAGTCAGAAGAGATTACAGGGGACCCTTTGCTGGCACTGGGTTCAGGACCCTGTTGCATTGTCCATATTCAGTTCCAGTTCACAGTCTCAAGGTAAAGAGAAGCACTAGCACTTGGGGCTACAAAGGAGTAGGGGACCTAGTTTCAGTTGCAGGGTGGAAAAGAGCACTTGTAGTCACTCACAAAGAAAAAGGGACCCTGGTCTCAGTACCAAGGCTGAAAGGAACAGTAGCACTTGCAGGAGAGCAGGGTCCCAAGTCACAGTTCCAAGGTCAGAAGGATTGTAATAACACTTGTGGCTGCAAGGGAACAAGGTCCCTTCTTGAGTAAATACCAGAGCACAGAGCAGGAAGGAAGTGACCACACCTCATTTTAGATAATATCACCTTGGAAGCAATGAAAATATGTATGAAAAACCTGAAGCTTGAGACAGTGCCTTCTCCATCCTGGGAGCAAAACCTAACTTTAGTGTAAAGTTAAAAGTCAAGAAATAGACAGGAAAATGAACAAAAACAACAACAATAAAAGAATTTGACCATAAAAAGTTACTATGGAGACAAGGAATATCAAGACACAAACTCAGAAGACAATGATGTCAAAACAGCTACAAGCAAAGTTTCGAAGAATTGAACAGAAGCCCAAAAGAATTTCTGGAAGAGTTCAAAAGGGATTATAAAAATCAAATAAGAGGGATAGAAGAAAAAATAGGAAAAGAAAAGAAAGTGATGCAAGAAATTTAGTAGAAGAAACTCAATGACTTAGTAAAAGAGGCACAAAAAATACTGAAGAAAATAACACCTTAAAAAAGCAGAATTGGTCTAATGGGAAAAGAGGTACAAAAATTCACTGAAGAAAAGAACTCTACAAAAAGTAGAATTGGCCAAATGCAAAAAGAGGTATAAAAGCTGACTGAAGAAAATAATTCTTTCAAGAATTGGGCAAGTGGAAGCTAATGATTTCAGAAAACATCAAGAAAAAATAAAACAAAATCAAAAGAATGAAAAAATAGAAGAAAGCATGAAATATCTTATTGGAAAAACAACTTATCTGCAAAACTGATAAAACTGAGACAATTTAAGTATTAATGAACCTTAAAGCCATGATTTTTTTTTAAAGAGCCTGGACATCACATTTCAAGAAATTATCAAGAAAAACTGCCCTGATGTCCTAGAATCAGAGGGTAAAATAGAAATGGGTGGGGGGGGGGGGGGAAATCCAGGGACCCCCCCGGAAAGGAACCCCGGGGAAAACCCCAGGGAAATTTAACCCAATTTTTAAATTTTCCCAGGAAAAGGTAAAAAAAATAAAACAAAAAAAAAAAAAAAAAAAAAAATTAGTGGGGTGTGATAGGAAAAAGGGGAGAAGAAGGGGGGGGGGGGGGGGGGGGGGGGGAAATCCAGTGATCACCTCTGAAAGAGATCCCAGTGAAAACTCCTAGGAATATTATAGCCAAGTTTCAGACTTCCCAGGTCAAGGTGAAAATATTGCAAGCATCCAGAAAGAAACAATTCAAATTCTGTGGAGTTATAGTCAATATCACACAAGATTTATCAGCTTCCACATTAAGGAATAAGAGGGTTTGGAACATAATATTTTGGAAGGCAAAGGAGCTAGGATTAAAACCAAGAATCACCTATCTAGCAAAACTGAGTATAATTCTTCAGGGGAAAATAAATATTTAATGAAATAAAGGATTTAAAGCCTTCCTGATGAAAAGATTAGAGCTGAATAGATAATTTGACTTTCAAATACAAGATTCAAAAGAAGCAAAAAAGGTATACCAGAAAGAGAAAAAGTTTTGCATTGAGAACAAAAGAGAATGATGAACAACAATAGTGGCAGAAAAGGAATTTGAGTGAAGAAAAGGAAAAGGGTGGAGAGGAAAAGTTGGTTTGGATGAGGGGATGATAGGATAAATTTGGTTTTAGACATGTTAAATTTGAGATGATCGTAAAATGTAATAGCTGAAGACACAAGGACAGATGAAGCCTCCAAATGTGAGGAGGTAAAGATAAAAAGAACAGAGGATAGAGGGAAATACATAGTTAATAATAAAAACTATGAACATGAATGAATGAACTCACCCATAAAATGGGAGAGGATAGCAGAATGGATTAGAAACCAGAATCTAACAATATGTTATTTACAAGGGACACACCTGAAACAAAAAAGATACATACAGAGTTAGAATAGGAGTCTGGAACAGAATCTATTATGCTTCCACTGAAGTAAAAGAGGCAGGAGAAGTAATCATGACCTCAGATAAACGAAAAGCAAAACAACAACAACAAAAACCAAAAAATAGGTCTAATTAAAAGAGATTAGCATGGAAGCTGCATTTTGCTAAAAGGTACCATGGATAATGAACAATCAATATCAAGGATATATGCATCAAATGGCACAGCATCTAAATTTTAAAAAGAAAATTAAATGAGTTTCAGGAGAAAATAGTAAAACTATACTAGTGGGGCACCTCAACTTCTCCATCTCAAAATTAGTTAAAGTTAACCATAAAATGAAGCAAGAAAGAAATTAAAGAGCTGAATGAGAATAAGATGAATAAGGAGCTAAATCTTGGATAAATTAGACATGATAGACCCCTAGAGAAAATTGAATAGGAACCCTGTTCTCAACTATATTGCTCAATTATAGGTCAATAAAACTGACAATCTAAATGAAACAGATGAATATTTAGAAAAATATAAATTACCCAGATTTACAGAATAGTAAATATAATACTTAAACAGGTTTATCTTATGAGAAGAAATTGAACAAACCATAAATGAACTGCATAAGAAAAAAAATCTCAGGCCCAGATGAATTTGCAAGCAAATTCTACCAAACATGTAAGACTAATACAAATATTATACAGACTGTTTGAAAAAAATAGATAAAGGAGTCCTAACAAATTCTTTCTATGTCACAAATGCAGTCTTGATACCTAAATCATGGAAAGTCAAAACAGAAAAAGAAAACTATATTTGAATTTCCCTAATGAATGTGGATGCTGTCAATTGGAATGTAAATTTTTAAGATCTTCCCTGCCCCTAGACTACAATGCACCTGGAGCCTGGGGTAGGAGGCTTGTTTTTCAGTAGATACTTCTTGATTGGCCAGTGAGTCAATAAGGTTGTTACATTCTCTGAGCCAGGAGAAGGCTATATAAGCCCTGGTGTGTAGCTTTGTTTTGAGAAGTGTTCTGTGATTTGATCAGATGAAACTCTGGGAAGCTGTTGTCCACAGCCCCCCAGCTTTGAAACCCAGATGTTGATTTAGTATGGATGTAATGGTTGGACAGTTTGGAAATCTGTCTACTTGATCTGTTTCTGTCTTGATAATTCTGTCTGTATATTCTGAAGTTCGGGGTGCTGACCTTTTTCCCCTGAACTAGATAAATGATACATACCTGACTGATTAAAGTAAGCTTGTTAACCCATTTTGAGTTGCTTTCCTTTAACAAAGCGGATCCAAGAACCTGTATGGGCAGCAAACCCTGAGGACGCGCTTGGGGTGCTTGCTGCTACAGATGCCAAAACTTCAACTAAAATACTAGCATGAATAAGAAGTACATTGAAGAAAACAACTCCTTAAAAAGTAAAATTGGCCAATTAGAAAAGGAGACACAAAAACTTACTGAAGAGGACTCCTTAAAAATAAAATGGGCCTAATGGAAAATGAGGTACAAAAGCTAATTGAAGAAAAGAATTCCTTAAAAATTAGAACTTGTCAAGTGGAAGCTAACGATTCAATGATACATCAAGAATCCATCAAACAAAATCAAAAGAATGAAAAAAAAAGAAGAAAACATAAAATACCTCATTGGAAAAACAACTGACCTGGAAGATAGATCCAGAAGAGATAATTTAAGAATTATTGTTCTACCTTGATAAAATAAAGCCTTGATAAAAAAAAAAAAGCCTGGACAACCTCTTTCAAGAAATCTTCAAGGAAAACTCCACCCCCGCGCCCCCCCAGAGATCCTAGAACCAGGAGTTAAAACAGTCATTGAAAGAATCTACAGATCACTTCCTTAAAGATATCCCAAATTGAAAATGCCAAGGTATACTGTATTCCAGTATACAAATTCCAGAATTATCAGGTCAAGGAGAAAATACTGCAAGTAACCATAACAAAATAATTCAAATATCTTGGAACTACAGTCAGGATCACACGGGACCTTGCAGCTTCTACATTAAAAGATCAGAAAGCATGGAATATGATATACCATAAAGCAAAGGAATTTGGATTACAACCAAGGATCAACAACCAGCAAAAGTGAACATAATCTTTCAGGCAAGGAGATGGATATTCAATGAAATAAGGGACTTCCAGGACTTCCTGAAGAAAAGGCCAGAGCTCAATGGAAAATTTGATCTTCAAATATAAGACTCAAGAGAGGAATAAAAAGGTAAACAGAAAAAAAAGAAAAAAAAACCCCACCTCATGTTATTCAATAAGGGCAAACTGTTTACCTCCCTACATGAGAGGATGATACTTGTAAATCTTCAGAATTGCATCTTTATTATGACATTTAAAAAGGATATACATAGACAGAAGGTGTGGGTATAAATTAACTGAAGTGTTGATAAAAGGTGTAATTAAGGGGTGAAAAGGGATTGTAATGGGAGAAGAGGAAAGGAGGAGGCAGAAAAGGGTAAATTAAATCACATGAAGAGGCACAAAAAAATGTCATAGTAGAGGGGAAGAAGGGAGGGAGATGAGCATTGTTTGAACTTTATTCTCATCAGATTTGATTCAAAGAGGGAAAAACATACTTAGATATAAAAATCTAACTTACCCTATAGGAAGCAGGAGGGGAAAGGGGAAAGAAAAGGGAGGGGATGAATAGAAGTGACAGAAGAAATAGTAAGGGAAAAAAGTGAGGGGGCTGATAAAAGGGAGGATAGATTGAAGGAAGCAGGGTCAAAAGCAAAACTCTAGTGAGGAGAGAAAGGGAGAAAGGATAGAGAACAGCATAAACAGGGGGGAAATTAAGATGGAGAGAAAGACATAGATAGTAATCATAACTGTGAATGTGAATGGGATGAACTCTCCCATAAAACAGAAGTGGATAGCAGAGTCGATTAAAAACCAGAATCCTACAATATGTTGTTCAGAAGAAACACATTTGAAGCAGAGGGATACACACAGAGTAAAGGTAAAAGGATGGAGCAGGATATATTATGCTTCAGCTGAAGTAAAAAAAAAGCAAGGGTAGCAGTCATGATCTCAGGCAAAGCAAAAGCAAATTTAAATCTAATTAAAAGAGATAAGAAAGGAAATGACATCCTGCTAAAAGCTAACTATAGAAAACGAAGTAATATCATTACTAAACATATATGCAACAAGTAGTATAGCACCCAAATTCTTAGAGGAGAAGTTAAAAGGAGTTACAGGAAGAAATACACAACAAAACTATACTAGTTGGGGGGGATTCCAACATCCCCCTCTTGGAACTAGATAAATCTAACCACAAAATAAACAAGAAAGAAGTTAAGTAAGTGAAGAGAATTTTAGAAAAGTTAGATATATTAGACCTCAGGAGAATAATGAATAGGGATAGAAAGGAATATGCCTTTTTCTCAGCAGTATATGGCAAATACACAAAAACTGACCATGTACTAAGGCATAACAACGTTGCAATCCAATGCAGAAAGGCAGAAATATTAAATGCATCCCTTTCAGATCATGATGCTATAAAAGTCACATATAATAAAAGGCCATGGAAAGACTAAAAATTAATTGGAAACTACTAATCCTAAAGAATGAGTGGGTTAGGGGCAGCTAGGAGGTGCAGTGAATAGAGCACCGGCCCTGGAGTCAGGAGGACCTGAGTTCAAATTCGGCCCCAGACATTTAACACAAAAAATAGCCATGTTACCTTGGGCAAGTCACTTAACCCCAATTGCCCTCCAAAAAGCGCAAAAAAAAAAAAAGAATGAGTGGGTCAAACAACAAATCATATCAACAATCAATAACTTTATTCAAGGGAATGACAATAATGAGACATATCAAAACTTATGGGATGCAGCAAAAGTGATTCTTAGGAGTTTTCTATCTCTAAATGCTTACATGAATAAAATAAAAAACAAAAGGAGATGCTGAATTGGGCGTGCAACTAAAAAAAAACTAGAAAAGGAACAAATTAAAAATCCTCAATTAAATACCAAATTAGAAATTCTGAAAACTAAAGGAGAGATTATTAAAATTTAAATTAAGAAAACTATTGAATTAATAAATATAACTAAGAACTGGTTTTATGAAGAAAAAAACAAAATAGATAAACCTTCAGTTAATTTGATTTAAAAAAAGAAAAACAAATTGACAGTATCAAAAATGTAAAGGGGGAATTCACTACCAATGAAGAGGAAATTAAAACAATAATTAGGAAATATTTTGTCCAAGTGTATGTCCTTAAATTTGACAATCTTATTGAAATGGACAAAAATTTACAAAAATATAAATTGCCAGATTAACAGAAGAAGAAATAAAATACTTAACCTCATTTTGGAGAAAAAAATTGAAGTCATCAATGAAGTCCTTAAGAAAAAATCTCCAGGACCAGATGGATTTACAAGTTAATTTTATCAAACATTCAAAGAACAATTAATTCCAATCCTATATAAACTATTTGGGAAAATTGGCAAAGAAGGAGTCCTACTAAATGCTTTTTATGACACAAATATGATGCTGATACCTAAACTGGGAAGAACCAAAATAGAGAAAGAAAATTATAAACCAATTTGCCTAATAAATTTTAAATAAAATATTAGCAAAGAGATTGCATTACAGCACCTTATCTCAAGGATAACACATTATGACCAGGTAGAATTTATACCAGGAATTCAGGGCTGGTTCAATATTAAGAAAATTATCAGCATATTGACCATATCTGCAACAAAACTAACAGAAATCATATGATTATCTCAATAGATGCAGAAAAAACTTTTGAAAAAATACAACACTCATTCCAATTAAAAACAGTAGAGAGCATAGGAGTAAATGGAGTCTTCTTTAAAATGATCAGTAAGAGTTAAATGTAATGAGGATAAGCCAGAAGCGTTTCCTATAAGATCTGGGGTGTATTTTGCCAATGTGATACCCACAGCAGCTGCTATGAATATACAGGTGTATTCCCAGGTTTGAACAGCAAGATTTAACAGAATCTCTTCCTTGAAGAGGAAACCAAGACATTTATTAAAACACCAGTAAGTCAAATACATCATAGTAACAAAGTAGTCTATACACATTGCCAATGCAGGGAACACAAACATCCCAAGCCTTCCCTCTGTTAGGTTCTCCTCACAAAACAAGCTCCCCCAGGCAAAATTCTTCCCCCTCTCACTCATACCGTGTTTCCCCGATAATAAGACACTGTCATTATTTTTTTGGAAAGAAAAACACCAGAGGGCTTATTTTCAGGGGAGGGCTTATGTTGTCCTGCCTCAGCTCTCCTCCGTGGCACTGCTCTCAATGGCACCAGCAAGCAAATCACTGGGGAAGAACAGGATGATGTGCTCACTGCTGCAGCTCTGATTGGATGCAGCTTGGAGTGTGGTGTGCGTTTCATGGAGGGGAGGGGACGGTGCATACAGAGGGTACTGTAATGTAGCGTGTAGCGCAGGGGATCACCTTCACTACAGTAGCAATCTCAATAGGGCTTATTTTCGGGAGAGGGCTTATTTTAGAGGAATCTTACACAGTAAGGGGAGGGCTTATTTTTGGGATAGGTCTTATTATCGGGGAAACACGGTACTAGCTCCTCTGCTTGTTCTACCTACTCTCCCCCCCCGCCACTTCTGTCTTCCTGTCACTTTCTGCTCTATCTTTCCTGTTCCACCTTTTGGCAAGCTCCTTCCACCATGGGCTCCATGTGATCACATAGGCCTATTAAGGGGAAGGGAAGATCTTCAAATTCCATTAACATTATAGGGTGAAACAAGGATGTCCATTATCACCACTGTTGTTCAATATTGTACTAGAAATATTAGCTTTAGAAATAAGAAAAGGAAACTGTGCCCACATGGGTTGGGGAAGGGGGAGCATGGAGGAGCCCCAGCCAGCAGACTCACCTACCCCAAGGGCTATTTCCATCTATCTCACCAGTGTCTCACCAGGATCTCTCAGAGCTGGGTAAGAGAAAGCTCAGGGCCTGAAGCAGGGACAGCAGCTTCTCCTGGGGCTATCAGCCCACAGCCTGGAAGTTTAAAAATCACCTACCTGATTTTCCAGAGGCCGAGATGGCAAAGTAAACTGTAGCTGCTTGGATTCCCCCTCCCTGACCTAGAAAATCCAGAGATAAATGTCCCACTCAGCGTAAAATCCTGAAATAGCAGAAATAGCCTAAGGCTTAGGAGTCAGGGAGAAAGGATGTAACTGAGAAAGTAAGGAGTCTGAAGAGAAGAGCTGGAGGGGTCCCAACAAGCTCCACCTCACCTGACCAGCAAGAGCTCCCAAAGCCCAGGGAGGTGGAGCCAGCAAGCGCTAACAACATAAACCCAGGTGGACCTCAGTACTACCAGGGGAATCTGCAGACACCAGCATTGCCAGCTGTCAGCTGCTGAGCCTGCCTGAGCTGTAGCCCAGGGTCATAGAGGCAGAAATCTGAAGCTGCCAGACCACCCCTCCCCCACAGGTTACTCTGTGAGCCTCAGGGTAACTCAGGAGAAACACCAAGAATCCTGGTTTTGGCCTCAGTCTAGACACCCAGAGGCTACAGCACACAAAGACAACAAAGAGGCCCTTAGCTCCCAGCCTGAGAAATTAGGAAAAAGGATATTACAATAGGAAGAAAGGAAGCTGCAAAGGAGAAGGAAAAGGTAAGAAAATTGATCTGAGCTTCTTATATTGAGCAAGAACAACCGAATACAGAGGACAACATGGACTCTGTACTCATATCTGAGATCACAAAAGGAAATATGAACTGGTCTCAAGCTCAAAAAGTATTCTTGGAGGAGCTCAAAAAAGATTTTAGCAGCCAAATTAGAGAAGTAGAAGATAAATTCAAATCTACAAACTGGAAAAAAGTCTCACTGAAGAAAATAAATCCTTAAAAAGTAAAATTTGTGAGCTAATTGCAGAAAATACCTCCCCAAAAAAGGACCTTCAAAAACTAACTGAAGAAAATAATTCACTAAAAATTAGAATCATTCAAATTTAAGCTCAGGACTCTATGATGCACCAAGAGCCAATCATACAAAACATGAAGATTGAACAATAGGAGGAAAGTGTAAAATATCTCACTGGAAAAACAACTGACCTGGAGAATGGAACCAGGAGAGATAACCTAAGAATTATTTGTCTACCAGAAAGCCATGATACAAAAAGCAACCTGGACAACATCCTCCAAGAGATTGTCAAAGAAAACTGTCCTGAAGTCCTAAAATCAGAAGGTAAAATAGTCATTGAAAGAATTCACCATACTCCTCCTGAAAGAGATCCCAAATTGAAAACTCCAAGAAATATAGTAGCTAAATTCCAGAATTACAGGGTTAAGGAGAAAATTTTGCAAGCAGCCAAAAAGAAACAATTCAAATATCATGGAACTACAGTCAGGATAGCACAGGACCTAGCAGCTTCTACATTAAAAGATTGGAGGGATTGGAATTTGATATTTAGTAAGGCAAAAGAGCTAGGACTGCAAACAAGGATCAACTACCCGACAAAAATGAGCATAATCTTTCAGGCAAGGAGATGGTCATTTAATGAAATAAGGGACTTCCAGACTTTCCTGATGAAAAAGCCAGAGCTCAATGGAAAATGTGATCTCCAACTATAAGACTCAAGAAAGACATAAAAAGGTAAACAAGGAAAACACACACACATACAAACACACACACAATGCACACACACACACTCATGCACACATGCATATAACTTAGGATGCAATAAGAAGAAACTGTTTACATTCATATACGAGAAGCTGATACCTGTCAATATTGAAATTTATATGATTATCATGACCTTTAAAAGGGATATACATAGAGAGAGGGTGTGGGTATAAATGAACTAATCTGATGATAAAAACAACCTTATTAAGGGGTTCAAAGTGACAGTAATGGGATAAAAGGAAAGGATGAGACAGAAAAAGGTAAATTATGCCATATGAAGAGGTGTAAAGACATACTGTAGTAGAGGGGAAGGAAAGAGGGAGATGAACATCATTTGAACATTATTCTTATTGGTTCTGGTTCAAAGAGGGATAAACATAGTCAATTAAGTTTAAGATTCTAACATGAAAAGACACAAAAACTCATTATAATAGAGGGAAAGGAGGGAGGGAGATGAGCACTGTATGAAATTTACTCTTATTGGTTTGGGGTCAAAGAGGGAATAACACACTCTGATAAGTACAAAAATCCATTGTGCCCTATAGGCAGTAGGAGAGTAAGGGAGAGGATAAGAAGGGGGGGGAAGGTTTAGAAGGGAGTGAAATAGTAGTAAGGGGAAAGGGTAGGAGGGAACACTGAGGGAGGCAGTGGTCAAAAGGAAAACCCTTAAGGAGGGTAAGGGAGAAGGAAGAAACAAAAACATAAACAGGGGAGGGAATAGAATGGAGGAAAAGAGACAGATAATAATCATTACTGTGAATGTAAATGGGATGAACTCTCCCATAAATGCTGTCAACAAGAAACACATTTGAAACAAGGGGATATGCCCAGGGTAAAGGTAAAAGGCTGGAGTAGGATATATTATGCTTCAGCTAAAGTAAAAAAAGCAGAGGTAGAAATCCTTATCTCAGATAAAGTAAAGGCAAAAATAGATTTCATTAAAAGAGATAAGGAAGGAAACTATATCCTGCTAAAAGGCACCATCGAGAATGAAACAATATCATTACTTAACATATATGCACCAAGTGGTATAGCGTCCAAATTTCTAGAAGAGAAATTAAGGGAATTAGAGGAAGAAATAGATAGCAAAACTATACTAGAGGGAACCTTAATCTCCCTCACTCTGAACTTGATAAGTCTAACCTCAGAATAAACAAAAAAGAAGTGAAGGAGGTGAACAGAATTTTAGAGGGGCTAGATATGATCGATTTCTGGAGAAAACTGAATGGGGATAAAAAGGAATATACTTTCTTCTCAGTGGCTGATGGCACATACACAAAAATTGACTATGTACTAGGGCATAAAAACCTCACAATTCAGTGCAGATGCATCCTTCTCAGATCATGATGCAATAAAAATCATATGCAATAAAGGGCCATGGAAAGATAGACTAAAAACTAATTGGAAATTAAACAATTTAATCCTAAAGAATGGGTGGGTCAAACAAGAAATTATAGAACAATCAGTAACTTCATTCAAGAGAATGACAATAATGAGACAACATACCAAAATTTGTGGAATGCAGCAAAGGCAGTTCTTAGGGGAAGTTTTATATCCCTGAGTGAAGACATGAATAAATTAGAGAAAAGGGAGGTCAATGAATTGGGCATGCAATTGAAAAAGCTAGAAAAGGAAGAAATTGAAACCCCCCAATTTAATACTAAATTAGAAATAATGAAAACCAAAGGAGAGATTAATAAAACTGAAATTAAGAAAACTTTTGAATTAATAAATAAAACTAAGAGCTGGTTTTATGAAAAAAAAAAAAAACAATAAAATTGATAGACCCTTAGTCAATATGATAAAAAAAGAAGAAAACCAAATTATGAGTATCAAAAATGAAAAGGGTGGATCTACCTCCAATTAAGAGAAAATTAAAACAATAATTAGGAATTATTTTGCCTAATTGTATGCACATAAATTTGACAATCCTAGTGAAATGGATGAATATTTAAAAAAATATATAAGTTGCCCAGATTAACTGAAGAGGAAGTAAATTACTTAAATAACCCCATCTCAGAAAAAGAAATGGAACAAGCCATCAGTGAACTCCATAGGAAATAATCCCTAGAAATAAAAAAAAAATAATAAGATCAGATGGATTTACTAGAAAATTCTATCAAACATTTAAAGAACAATCGATTCCAATACTCTACAAACTATTTGGGAAAATTAGTGAAGACAGAGTCCTACCAAATTCTCTATATGACACAAATATGGTACTGATGCCTAAATCAGGAAAAGATAAAACAGAGAAAGAAAATTATAGGCCAATTTCCCTTATGAATATAGATGCAAAAATTTTAAATAAAATATTAGCAAAAAGACTACAGCAACTTATCACAAGAATAATACACTTTGATCAGGTAGGATTTATTCCAGGAATGCAAGAATGGTTTAATATTAGGAAAACCATCAATATAATTGATCATATCAACAATAAAACTAGCAAAAACCATTTTATTCCAATAGATGCAGAAAAGGCTTTTGACAAAGTACAACATCTATTCCTATTAAAAACACTAAAAAGTATAGGAATAAATGGAGTCTTCCTTAAAATAATAGGTAGTATCTATTTAAAGTCATCAGCCAGTATTATATGTAATGGTGATAAGCTAGAATCATTTCCAATAAGATCAATGGAGAAACAGTGTCCACTATCACCCCTCTTATTCAATCTTGTGCTAGAAATTTTAGCAGTAGTAATTAAAGAAAAAGAAATCAAATTAGGAAAAGAAGAGACCAAGCTATCACTCTTTGCAAATGATATTGATGATATACTTAGAGAATCCTAGAGAATCAAGTAAAAAACTACTTGAGACAATAAATAAATTTGGCTAAGTTGCAGGATAAACCCACAAAAATCCTCAGCATTCCTGTATATTTCTAATGAAATTCAACAGCAAGAGATACAAAGAGAAATCCCATTTAAAGTTACTGTAGACATTATAAAATATTTGGGAATCTACCTGCCAAAACAAATGCAGGACCTATATGAGCATAACTACAAAACACTTTTCACACAAATAAAGTCAGATCTAACTAATTGGAAAAACATCAATTGCTCATGGCTAGGTTGAACTACTATAATAAAAATGACAATTTTACCTAAATTAAATTACATATTTAGTGCCATACCAATCAATTAAGCAAAAAACTACTTTATAGAGCTAGAAAAAATAGTAACAAAATTCATTTTTAAGAACAAAAGGTCCAGAATATCAAGGGAATTAATGAAAAGAAATGCTAGGGAAAGTGGCCTAGCTATACCAGATTTTAATCTGTATTATAAAGCAGCAGTCCTCAAAACTACTTGGTACTGGCTGAGGAATAGAGCAGTGGATCAATGGATCTATATAGATTGGGTACATGAGACTCAGCAGTCAATGACTATAGTAATCTACTGTTTGATAGACTCAAAGACCTCAGTTTTGGGAATAAGAACTCACTCTGTGACAAAAACTGCTGGGAAAACTGGAATATAGTATGGCAGAAACTGGGTATAGACCATTATCTAAAACCGTATACCAAAATCAAGTCTAAATGGGTTCATGATCTAGGTATAAAGGCTGATACTGTAAATAATCTGGGAAAGCAAGGAATAGTTTACCTGTCAGAATTATGGGGAAGGGAAGACTTTATGACCAAACAAGAATTAGAGAGCATTATAAAATGCAAAATGGATAATTTTGATTACATGAAATTGAAAAGCTTCTGTACAAACAAAGCCAATGTAACCAAGAGGAAGAGGGAAGTGGAAAATTGGGAAAGAATTTTTACAACCAATGTCTCTGATAAAAGCATCATTTCTAAAATATACAGAGAATTAAGTCAAATCTATAAGAATACAAGTCATTCCCCAATTGATAAATGGTCAAAGGATATGAAGGAGCAGTTTTCAGAGGAAGAAATTGAAGATATCTATAAGCGTATGAAAAAATGCTCCAAATTACTATTGATTAGAGAAATGCAAATCAAAACAATTCTGAGGTACCACATCTCACCAGTCAGATTGACTAAGATGAAAAAACAGGAAAATGACAAATGCTGGAGAGGATGTGGACAAATTGGAACACTAATGCATTGTTGGTGGAGTTTGTGAATTGATTCAAATATTCTGGAGAGCAATCTGGAACTATGCCCAAAGGGCATACCCTTTCATACCCTTTGACTCAGCATTACCACTTCTAGGGTTGTATCCCAAAGAGATCATAGAAGTGGGAGGAAGACCCATATGTACAAAAATATTTATAGCAGCTATATTTTGTGGCAAAGAATTAGAAATTAAGGGTATGCTCATCAACTGGGGAATGGCTAAACAAGTTGTGGTATATGAATGTAATGGAATACTATTGTTTTAAAAGAAATGAGGAGCAGATGGACTTCATATTTACCTGGAGAGGCTTATATGAACTGATGCTGAGTGAGCAAAGCAGAACAGGAGAAATTTGTACACAATTACAAACACAATGTATGTGTGATGACCAACTCTGGTAGACTGGACTCTCTTCAGCAAAGCAGGGTTGTAAGTCAACTCCAAAAGACTCATGATGGAGAGAGATGTCTACATTCACAAAAAGAACTAGAAACAACAGTGTTTGAATGCAGATTGAAGCAAACTACCCACTCTATTTTTCTCATTTGGTCTTGTTTCCTCTTTCCCACTGTTCATTCCATCTGATACAATCCTTCTTTATAACCTGACTAATGTCTAATGTGAAAGTATTTGCAGATCCTATACTTGATTGTATGCCGTCATGGGAGGAGGAGGGGGAGAAAATTTGAAACTCAAGGAATTGTGAAATTGAATCTTGTAAAATAAACGTAAACAATTTAGTAAAGACCAAAAAAAAAAAAAAAGAAAGGAAATTGAAGGAATTCTAATAGGCAATGAGGAAACAAATGGTATACTTAGAGAATCCTAGAGAATAAATAAAATAAATAAATAAAAACTAATTGAAATAATAAACAAATTTAGTAAAATTGCAGGATATAAAATAAACCCACATAAATCATTGGCATTTCTATATATTATTGATAAAACCCAATAGCAAGATATAGAAAGAGAAATCCCATTTAAAGTTAATGTAGACATGAAAAAATATTTAGGAGTCTACCTGCCAAAGCAAACTCAAGAACTATATGAATTACAATTACAATTACAAAACACTTTTCATACAAAAAAAGTCAGTTCCAAATAATTGGAAAATATCAGTTGCTCATGTATAGGTCAAGCTAATATGATAAAAGTGACAATTCTACCTAAATTAATATGCTTATTCAGTGCCATACTAGTCAAACTACCAAAATTATTTTATAGAGCTAGAAAAAATAATAACAAAAGTCATCTGGAAGAACAAAATATCCAGAATATCAAGGGAATTAATGAAAAGAAATGCAAGGAAAGGTGGCCTAGCCATATCAGATCTAACACTGTATTATAAAGCAGCAATCATCAAAACTACTTAGTACTGGCTAAGAAACAGAATGGTGGATCAGCGCAATAGGTTAGGTACACAAGACACGATAGTCCATGACTATAGTAATCTATTCTTTGATAACCCAAAGACTCCAGTTTCTGGGATAAGAACTCACTATTTAACAAAAACTGCTGGGAAAACTGGAAAATAGTATGGCAGAAACTAGGCATAGACCAACATTTTATACCACATACCAAGATAAAGCCAAAATGGATACACTATTTATATAGGCTGAAACTATAAAGAAACTAGGAGAACAAAGAATAGTTTCCCTGTCAGATTTATGGAGAAGGGAAGAATTTATGACTAAATAAGAGATAGAGAACATAATGAAATACAAAATGGATGATATTGATTACATTAAATTGGATAGGTTTTGCACAAACAAGGTTACAAGAGTAGAAGGAGCAGAAAGTTGGGAAACAATTTTTATAGCCAGTGTCTCTGATAAAGGTCTCATTTCTCAAATATATAGAAAACTGAGTCAAATTTACAAGAATGCAAGTCATTCCCCAATTGATAAATGGTTAAAGGATATGAGCAGGTAGTTTTCAGAGGAAGAAATTAAAGCTATCTGTAGTCATGTGAAAAAATGCTCTAAATCACTATTGATTAGAGAGATGAAAATCAAAACAACTCTTAGGTACCACATCATACATATCAGATTGGCTAACATAACAAAACAGGAAAATGGTAAATGTTGGAAAAGATGTGGGAAAATTGGAACACATGCATTGTTGGTGGAGTTGTAAACTGATCCATCTATTTTGGAGAGCAATTTGGAGCTATGCCTGAAGATTATAAAATTGATCAAAGCATACTATTTGTGCTCTCTCTCTCTCTCTCTCTCTCTCTCTCTCTCTCTCTCTCTCTCTCTCTCTCTCTCTCTCTCTTTTGTTTGTTTTGTTTCTTCTTATTATTTCTCTTGGTTCTTTCCATTGGTTCCAATTCTTCTTTACAACATAGCTAATGTGAAAATATATTTAATATGCATGTATATGTAGAGCCTTTATGAGATTGTATGTTGTCTTGGGGAAGGGAGTGGTCAGGGAAGAGGAGAAAATTTAAAACTAAAAATCTTATGGAAGTGAATGTTGAAAACTAAAAATAAATTAATTTAAAAAAAAGAAAGGAGAGAAAACACTAGGGAGTCAACTGAAAAACTAATTGAAACAATTAACACCTTCAGCAAAGTTGTAAGGATATAAAGTAAACCCACTCAAAGCATCAACATTTCTATATGTTACCAAGAAAGCCCCATTGGAAAGATAGAAAAAGAAATTCCATTTAAAATAACTGCAGATAGCATTTAAATATTTGGAAGTCTATCTGTCAATACACACACAAGAACTATATGAACACAATTACAAAACCATTTTACACAAATAAGGAGAGATCTAAATGACTTGTTGTATTCAGTCATTTCAGTCATATCTGTCTTCATGACCCCATTTGGTGTTTTCTTGGCAACAATACTGGTGGAGATACAGGTTATTTTATAGATGAAGAACTGAGGCAAACAAGGTTTAGTGACTTGCCCAGAGTCACACAGCTTGCAAGTATCTGAGGCCAAATTTGAACTCAAGAAGATGAATTTTCCTGACTTCAGGTCTGGCTCTCTATCTGCCAAGTCACCCAGTTGCCTTTCTAAATAACTGGAGAAATGTTAATTGCTCATGAGTAGGCTAAACCATGACAATACTATCTAAATTAATTTATTATCTAGTGTGTCATACAAATCAAATTGCTGCAGAATTCCTTCATAGAATTAGAAAAAAATAATAAAATAAAGAACAAAAAGTTAAGAATATCAAAAGAACCAAGAAAAAAATGGGAAGGAAGGGAGACTACCACATCTCAATCTGCACTACAAAGCTGTAATTGTGAAAACAATTTGGTACTGGGTAAGAGATAGGTTGATCAGCAGGGTACACACTAAATAAATGCAAATGAGCAGGGGCGACCAGGTGGCTCAGCGAGTAAGAGCACCAGCTCCAGTGTCGGGATGACCTGGGGATCAAATCCAGGCTTAGATACTCAGCACCACACCCAGAAATAACTGGCCACATAACCTTGAGCAAGTTACTTAACCCCAATTGCTTTAAAAAAAATTATCAAGCAAAATTGCCCTGATATTTGGGCAGCCAGGTGGCTCAGTGAGTAAGATCACCGGCTCCAGTGTCAGGATGACCTGGGGATCAAATCTGGGCTCAGATACTTAGCACCACACCCAGAAATAACTGGCCATGTAACCTTGAGCAAGTTACTTAACCCTGGTTGCTTAAAAAAAAAAGCAAATGAGCACAGTAGCCTAGTGTTTGATAAACCCAAAGATTCCAGCTACAAGGGCAAGAATTGACTTTTTCACACACAAAAAAATTGTTGGGAAAACTGTCATGTGGAAGAAACTAGGCATAGACCAACACCTCACATCATATGCAAAGATAAATTCAAAATGGGTACATGATTTAGAATAAAAGGCAATATCACAAATTATTGGAGCATGGGAAAAAATTACCTCTCAAATCTATGGATTGGGGGTAAAGTTCATGACCAATGAAGAGATCAAAATATTCACAGGAGCTAAAAAGGATAATTTTGCTTATATAAAGTTTAAAAGGTTTGGCAAAAATAAAACCAATGCAGCTAAAATTAAAAGGTAGGACACTGGGCAGGATCTTTGCAGCAAGTTTTTCTTATAAAGGTTTCATTTCCAAAATATATAGGGAACTGAAAAAAACTTACAAGAATGAGAACCATTTTCCAGTTGCTAAATGAATGATATGAATAGGTAGTTTTCAGAAGAAGAAATGCAAGGTATTAACAGTCATATTTTTAAAATGTTCAGAAACGCTGTTAAATAAATGCACATTAAAACAATTCTGAGGCACCACCTCATACCCATAAGATTGACTAAGATGACAGAAAAGAAAAATGACAAATGCTGGAGAGGATTTGGGAAAATAGATACTCTAGGGTACTGTTGGTAGAGCTGTGAACTAGTCCATCCATTCTGGAAAGCAATTTGGAATTATGCCCCAAAAGCTATTAAAATCTATATACCTTTTGACCCAATGATCACACTACTAGGTCTATACTCTAAGGAGATCAAATGAAGAGAAAAAAAACCTATATATATATATCAGCTTATTTTGTGATGGCAAAGAATTGGAAACCGAGGGGATACCCATCAATTGGGGAATCCCCAAACAAGTTGTGTTATATGAGTATGATGGGACACAATTGTGCTGTAAGAAATGATGACGGGGATCATTTCATTAAAAACCTTGGAAAACTTGTATGAACTGATATAGAGTGAAATGAACAGAACCAGAAGAGTAATTTATATAATTATAGCAATATTGTAAAGATAATCAACTGTGAAAGGCTTTGCAACTCTTGTCAATACAATGTTCAACCACAGTTCCAAGGATTCATGGCAAAAGATGCTTTCTACCTCTAGATAGAGAACACATGAACTGAGGGTGAAGATTGAAGCATATTTTCTTCTATCTTTTTCTTGCCTTTTTTTGGGGGAAGATGGCTAATGTAGAAATTTGTTTTGCATGACTATATATATTTGCAGTGAGTACTATTTTTTATGGATTCTCAATAGGTTGGAGAGTGAGATGGGGAAGGGAAAGAATTGGGAACTAATAATAAAATAAAATGTGATTTTTAAATTAAAAATAGGCTAGGAAGGGTTACAAAACAGTTGGGGGTTCACTTTGCCACTTAGTCGCCCCTTTTCCATTCTTCTTACACTTATACCTTACTCCTTAGCTTCCTTCAAGTTCCAGCTGTGTGTGTGTATCTTGTTTGTATATATAACTGTATGTTGTCTCCCCCATTAGACTGTAGATCTTTGAGGGCAGGGGCTATTTTACCTTTCTTTGCCTGGCATGTCATAGTTGGTGTTTAATAAATATTTATTCACTGACTAACTGGTATCCATGAAATATTAAGCAACCTCAATGGAGTCCTTGAGTGTACTGAGTGGATATTAAATGGAGGATTGATGAGAGGACACAGAAAAGAATGACACATATGAGAAGATGTTTGTGACCTTTACTAGTGGAAGGAATGCCCTCATTGGTGGATTATTGATTGATCTATTGAAAGGAGGCAGTATTGTCTATCTATTAATGTAATGTTTTAGTCCCAATTTTGGTTGGTTATTTCATTTCTTGATATCTGTTGAGATGGTTATTAAGTTTTAAAGTAAAATTATTTGTAAACAACAGCAACCCACCTGACAGCACTTTGCAGATGAACACAAACAGACATAAATAACCTTCTTATTCATCATTAATACTATTTTCAGATCCTTTCCATTACCTTTTCCAACTCCTAAAGAGGAAAAAAAAATAAAAGTTGCGTTCAGTTTATGATGGAGATAAAATTTGCTGAGTTAAACTCAGACTTCTTGCTAATTAATTTTGTGACTTAAAAAGGAGAAAAGAAACAACTTATCCCAAACAATATTGTACTTTGGTGGTATTTTATTCCATCATTGTTAATTAAAATAGAATAGGATGCATTTCAGAATGTCTTCTACTCTACCATCTCATTTTATTTTTTAAGTTTTATTTAGTATTTTATTTTTCCCTAGTTACATGTAAAAACAATTTTTCCTATTTTTATTTTTTAGTTTACACCATTCATTTCCACAAGATTTTGAGTTACAAATTTTCTCCCCAATTTTCCCTACCCACCAACCCAAAACAGTGTTTCCACTGAATATACCCTCCCCCAATCTGCTCCCTCCCATTTCTTTCCCCATTCCCCCTTCAACTTTCCAGTAGGGCATGGTAGATCACTATGCCCTAGTGCCTGTATATCTCATTTCCCAGTTACATGTATAATAATAATAATATGTATAT
Organism: Petaurus breviceps papuanus; assembly: GCF_028583685.1. Lineage (NCBI taxonomy): Eukaryota > Metazoa > Chordata > Mammalia > Diprotodontia > Petauridae > Petaurus > Petaurus breviceps. The sequence goes on along the minus strand of NW_027187296.1, from coordinate 943,167 downwards.
ATTTTTAATATTTGATTTTAAACTTTGGATTCCAGATTCTTTCCCCTCCTCCCTCATCACCCATGCTCACTGGGAAGATAAGCAATTTAATATAGGTTGTACATGTGTAGCTATGCAAAACATCTCCATAATGGATATATTGTGAAAGACTAACCATATTTCCTTCCATCCTATCCCACCCCACCACTTGTTCTATTCTCTACCTTGATCCTGTCCCTTTTCTTTTTTTTCCCTATCTATCTATCTATCTATCTATCTATCTATCTATCTATCTATCTATCTATCTATCTATCTAACTATCTATCTATCTATCTAACTATCTATCTATCTATCTGCTTTTTTGTAGGGCAACTGGGGTTAAGTGACTTGCCCAAGGTCACATGGCTAGTTTTTGTGTTAAGTGTCCCAGGCCAGATCTGAACCCAGGTCCTCCTGACTCCAGGGCTGGTGCTCTGTTCACGGAGTCACCTAGCCACCCCGATCCTGTCCCTTTTCAAAAGTGGGTGCTTCCAACCTCCCTCCCCCCCCAGTCTACCCTCCCTTCCATTACCCCCCCATCGTCCCTTTCCCCTCTACTCTCCCAAAGGGTGAGATATTTAGTGTGTATGTCATTCCCTCCCTAAGCCAAATTCAATGAGAATAAGGTTGATTCATTTCCTTTTGCCTTCCTGTTCTTCCCCTCCATTGTAACTACTTTCCCTTGCCTCTTCTATATAAGATAATTTACCCCATTCTGTCTCTCCCCATCTCCTCTCATTATATTCCTCTCTCACCTCTTAATTTCACCTTTTAAGTATCACCCCTTCCTATTCAATTGGTCCTGTGCCTTCTATGTATACCTGTACACGTATATACACACACTCACATATGTATTCATATGCCCATATACCCTCCTATATAGACATATATATGTATGTATACATATACACACATATACATACACACATATATGTGTGTGTATATATGTATATACATATACATATATATATATATATTTACACACACACATTTCTATTCCCTTCAACTATTCTCATGCTGAGAAAAATTTCATAAGTTACAATTATTGTTTTTCCATGTAGGAATATAAGTAGTTCGACTTTGATAAGTTCCTTATGATTTTTTTTCTCTGTTTACCTTCTCAAGCTTCTCTTGCTTCTCATATCTGAATATCAAATTTTCTATTCAACTCTGTTTTTTCAGCAAGAATGCTTGAAAGTCCTCTATTCCACTGAATGACCATATTTCCCCCTGGAACATGATATTCAGTTTTGTTGGGTAAGTGATTCTTGGTTTTAATCCCAGCTCCTTTGACCTCCAGAATATCACATTCCAAGCCCTTCAATCCCCCAATGTAGAAGCTGCCAGATTCTGAGTTATCCTGATTGTGTTTCCACAATATTCAAATTGTTTCTTCCTGGCTGCTTGTAATATTTTCTCCTTGATCTGGGAACTCTGGAACCTGGCTATAATATTCCCAGGAGTTTTCTTTTGGGGATCTTTTTCAGGAGGTGATCAATGGTGATCTTTCAACCTCTATTTTGCCCTCTGGTTCTAAAATATCAGGGAAATTTTCCTTGAGAATTTCTTGAAGGATGATTTCTAGGTTCTTTTTTTGATCATGGCTTTCAGGTAGTCCAATAATTTTTAAATTATCTCTCCTGAATCTATTTTCCAGGTCAGTGGTTTTTCCCATGAGATATTTCACATTGCCTTCTATTCTTTCATTTGTTTGGATCTGTTTAATAGTATCTTGATTTCTCATAAAGTCACTAGCTTCCATTTGCTCCAATCTAATTCTGAAGGAATGATTCTCTTCAGTGAGCTTTTGAGATTCTTTTTCCATCTGGCAAATTTGTCTTTTTAAGGCATTCTTCTCCCCATTGCCTTTTTGAGCTTCTTTTTGCCATCTGAGTTAGTCTGTTTTTTTATGGTGTTATTTTCTTCAGTCAGATTGTTGACTCTCATTTCATAATTTTCTTGCATCTTTCTCATTTCTCTTCCCAATTTTTCCTCCACTTCTCTTATTTGATTTTCATAATCCTTTTTAAGCTCCTCTATGTCCTGTAACCAGATCATATTTTTCTTGGAAGCTTTTAGTGTAGGAGTTCTGACTTCATTGTCTTCCTCCTGTTCCATGCTTTGATCCTTTTTGTCCCCAAAATAGGAGTGTAAAGTTAGGTTACTCTGTTTGCTTTGCTTCCTTTGCTTGGTCATGTTGCTACTCAATTACTTGACTTTTGAGCTTTTGCTGCAGTAGAACTCTGCTACCAGAAATGAGAGCTTTATCCCAAACACTGGGGTTTTCACAGCTGCTGGAGGTATTAGTTGGGTATTAGCCTCCACACACTCTGGCAAACTGCTCACTCACCCCAGGACCTCCACCCTAGACAGCAATCTAGATCCAAGCAGGTTAAAGCAAGAGTGATTACCCCTCAGAATGGTTGCTTGGTCCCTCTATAATCTGCAGACCAGGAGCTCTGAAGCAGCCACAAGGTGGCAGCTGCATGGCCACAGCACCTCAGCCACTTCTTGCCTGGGGGGCAAAGGCCGGATAGCACTCCCGAATTCCCAGGTCCCAAAGTCCATACTGTAGTGACCTCTCATTTTGTTGTTGGCATCTATATATTGATAATTCTGGAAACTGCCACAGCTGCTGGTGATCTGAAGTCCCTCCAGCCGGCGGCTGGTCAGGCCACCCTGAGGCTAAAACTTCTGGCTCACTTGGGGCTGGGCTTGGCTCCCAAAACACTGCACTGGCTGCTTCCTGCCAGCCTGCCAGGCTGTCCTTAGTGGGAGGTTAGCTTCTCGCTGTCATTTTGTGGGTTCTGTAGCTCCAAAGTTTCTTCAGAGTCACCTTTTACATGAATTGGAGGAGGTGGGAGCCAGAACCCCAAGGAAGTCCTGTTTCTATTCTGCCATCTTGACTCCACCCCCTCGTCAAAACAATTTTTAACATTCATTTTTAAAACTTTGAGTTCCAAATTCTTTCCCTTCCTCCCTCCCCACACTCTCTCCCCATTGAAAAGGCAAGCAATTTCATAAAGGTTACATGTGTACTCATGCAAAACATATTTATAACAGTCATGTTGTGAAAGAAAACACAGACTAGAAAAAAAAACTCAAGAAAAGCAAAGTTTTAAAAAATGCTTCAATTTGTATTCAGACAACATCAGTTCTTTTTCTGGGGATGGATCGCATTTTTCAGCATAAGTCCTTCAGTGTTGTCTTGGATCAATGTATTGTTGACAATAGCTAAGTAATCAACAGCTGATCATCTTGCAATATTGTTGTCACTTTGTACACAGTATATTTCACTTTTCATGAGCCCATGGCATGTCTTTCCAGGTTTTTTTGAGAGCATCCTACTCATAATTTCTTACAGTATTTCTTATAGTACAATAGTATTTCATCATAATCACATATCACAACTTGTTCAGACATTCCCCAATCAATGGTCATCCCCTCAACTTCTAATTCTTTACCACCAGAAAAGAGTTGATACAAACACACACACACACACACACACACACCACATTTACATATAGGTCCTTTTCCTTTTTGTTTTTTATCTCTTTTGGTATACAGACATAGTAGTGGTATTGCTAAGTCAAAGTGTATGGCATAGTTTTATAGTTCTTTGGGCATAGTTCCAAATTGCTTTCCAGAATGGCTGAATCAATTCACAACTCTATCAACAATGCATAAAAGTCTCATATTTCCAAAATCTCCTTCAACATCTGTCATTTACCTTTTCTGTCCTATTAGCCAATCTAAGACATATGAGATAGTACCTCAGAATTGTTTAAATTTACATGGCTCCAATCAATAATTAAAGAATATTTTTTTTCATATGGCTACTTCATCTTCATTTCGATTACTTCATCTGAAAACTGATCATGTCTTTTGATCATTTATCAGTTAGGTAAGGGCTCTTATTCTTTATAAATTTTACTCAGTTCTCTATACATTTGGGCAATGAGGCCTTTATCAGAGAAACTTGCTTCAAAATTTTTTTCCCCCAGTTACCGTTTTTTCTTTTGGAGGGCAATTGGGGTTAAGAAACTTGCCCAAGGTTACACGGCTAGTCTTTTTGTATGGGTGTTAAGTGTCTGAGGCTGGAACCGAACTTGGGTTCTCCTGACTCCGGGGCTGGCGATTTACTCACTGTGCCACCTAGCCACCCTGCTAGTTACTGTTGTTAACTGTATTTCCCTCCATCCTATGACACCCCTCCCATTTATTCTATTCTCTTTCTCCTTTTACACTCTCCTTCCTCAAAAGTGTTTTGCTTCTGACTACCTCCTCCTCCAATCTGCCCTCCCTTTTATCACATCCCCCTCCCCCAACCCCCAGTGCTCTTTTCTTTTCCCCTTCCCTTCCTACTCTCTTGTAAGGTATGTTTCTATACCCAATTGAGTTTGTATTATTCCTTCTTCAAGCCAATTCTGATGAGAGTAAGGTTCACTCACCTCCCCCATCTTCCCTTTCACTGCAAAAGCTTTTTCTTGACTCTTTTATGTGAGATAATTTACCCCATTCTACCTCTTCCTTCCTCTTTCTCCTAGTACATTCCTCTCTCACCCATTAATTTTATTTTTTGGATATATTCCCTTCAGATTCAACTCATATCTGTGCCCTTTGTCTATTTATGCTCCTAACTACCCTAATAATGAGAAAGGTCTTAGGAGTTACAAATATTATCTTCCTATGTAGGAATGTAAACAGTTTAAATTTATTAAGCTCCTTATGATTTCTCTTTCCTGTTTACCTTTTTATGCTTCTCTTGAGTCTTGTATTTAAAAGTCAGTTTTTCTATTCAGCTCTGATCTTTTTATCAAGAATGTTTGAAAATCCTTTATCTCATTAAATAGTCTTTCTCCCCCTGAAGAATTTTACTCAGTATTGTTGAGTAGGTGATTCTTGGTTGTAATCCTAATTCCTTTGCCCTCTGGAATAGCAAATTCCAAGTCCTCTGATTCTTTAATGTAGAAGCTGCTAAATCTTATGTTATCCTGACTGTGGCTCCACCACACTCAAATTGTTTATGTCTGCTTGCAATATTTTTTCCTTGACCTGGAAACCCTGGAACTTGGTTATAATATTCCTGGCAGATTTTTTTTTTTGAGATCTCTTTCGGAAAGTAAGCAGTAGATTCTTTCATTTTACCTTCTGGTTCTAGAATATCAGGGCAGTTTTCCTTGATAATTCTTTGAAAGATGATGTCTAGGTTCTTTTTTTTTTTTAATCGTGGCTTTCAGGCAGTCCAATAATTCTAAAATGATCTCTCCTGTATCTATTTTCCAGGTCAGTTGTTTTTCCAATGAGATATTTCACATTGTCTTCTATTTTTTCATTCTTTTGGCTTTACCATTCTTGATTCCTCATAAAGTCATTAGCTTCCATTTGTTCCATTCTAATTTTCATTGAACTGTTTTCTTCAGTTAGTTTTGGACTTCCCTTTCCACATTTGGCCAGTTCTGCTTTATAAAGCAGGTTTCTCCTCATTGGCTTTTTGGACCTCTTTTATCATTTGGCCTATTCTGTTTTTTAAGGTATTATTTTCTTCAGAATTTGTGTGTGTGTGTGTGTGTGTGTGTGTGTGTGTGTGTGTGTGTCTCCTTTACCAAGCTGTTGACTCATTTTTCATTATTTTCTGGCATCACTTTCATTTCTCTTCCCATTTTTTCCTCTACCTCTCTTACTTGATTTTCAAAATCCTTTGTGAGCTCAATGCTAGCAAAAAGACCCCTGTAGTTTCCTTGTGAGCAGTTGTTCAACCTCCTTACCTCTGTGGCCTCAGTGCTGCCACTGTTGATTAGTCACTCCCAATGCCTGTTCTTGATTTGTTGGAACTGGGGCTGTGCTGGTGTGACTTGCACTGGGATTGCACTCCTCTCTCACCTGGGTGCAATAGACCTTTCTTGCAGATCTAAGTTGTCTTGGGCTGGAAATGTGTTTTGCTCCATCTTTTTGTGGATTTTCTGCTCTAGAATTTGGTTAAAGTCACATTTTAAAGATATTTGGAGGGGGTTGGGAGAGAGCCTTTACTCTGCCATCTTGGTTCTGGCCCTTTTAGCATTTTTTGAGGCAACTAGGTTGCACAGTAGAGAGAGTTTAAGTTAGCAAGGCAATTTCAAATTCAACCTTAGATACTCAAAAGCTATTTGACCCCAGGCAAATCATTCAACCTGTTTCCTCAGTTTCTTCATTTGTTAAGTGAGGATAATAACAGCATCTAAATCATAGAGTTGTGAGGATTATATGAGATAATATTTGTAAAGTACTTAGCACAGTGCCTGGCATATAGAAGGTGCTATATAAATGTTAATTCTTTCCCTTCCTTTTTACTTCCAGATAGGGACCTCGTGCTAATTATATACTTTCTTCTCCCAAGGTTTTGATGACATTTGTTATCTCTTTCATGACACTGCGTAAATGTCCTTCATGGTCTCTTCTGAAGGTTCAGCATACATATCCTAGCCTTCATAAGAAGGTGCCTTTTGAAGTTATCAATATTCAGGCTCTAACCTACCTACCCAACCTTTTCTTTTCCATTTTTGTCCAGCATGAAAATTCTTACAGTAAGAAAGATGGCCCGGATGGACCGGGAACACATTTATCCAGCAGATGTTTCATGAGAGTATTCCCGTTTGGGAACAGATCGGTCTAACTCTAATCTCATGCTCTTTTATCATTATTCTGGTTGTTTCGTGTGTGGCTGTCTTGTTTCCCCTACTGGAATCATGAAAGCTTTGAGAGAATAACTCTTTTTTTTTTTCCTTAAGCAATTGGGGTTAAGTAACTTGCTCGAGGTTACATGGCCAGGTGTTTCTGGGTGGGTGCTAAGTGTATGAGCCCGGGATTCGATCTCCGGGTCTTCTCAACACTGGAGCCGGTGCTTTTACTTGCTGAGCCACCTGGACGCCCCTAAGCAATCGGGGTTAAGTAACTTGCTCAAGGTTACATGGCCAGGTGTTTCTGGGTGGGTGCTAAGTGTCCGAGCCCGGGATTCGATCTCCAGGTGTTCTCAACACTGGAGCCGGTGCTCTTACTTGCTGTGCTACCTGGCCGCCCCTGAGAGAATAACTCTTATACTTACTCAATTGTGTAGTAAGATATTCAAGCAATACTAACCAGATTTTTTAAACTTCCTTTTAAACTTTATTATAGAATGTTAAGTGAGTCACTACCCAAAGGAAATTTAAGTATAACTTTCAAAACTATCTATTCTAGAAACGTGAGTATTCTCGAGTTGCCTAATTCAACACATAAAAAACTACAACAAAGGAAAAATTTTGTTTCCAGAAGAGGAAAAATGTTTTATTAAAGAATGCTTGGAGGGGCAGGTAGGTGGTGAAGTGAATAGAGCATCAGCCCTGTAATCAGGAGGACCTGAGTTCAAATTCGGCCTCAGACACTGAATACCTACTAGCTGTGTGACCTTGGGCAAGTCACTTAACCCCAATTGCCCTGCCTTCCTCCCTACAAAAAGCAAAAAAAAAATATGCTTGTTTATGCTCCGTGTTTTTAACATTTGAATCGTCCTTGAACTAGAATATTTTATTGTATCTTTAAGGGCCCTAGTATGCCCTCAAACTAAAGGTATAGTAATAATGAACTAACTCTGTATTGTAGATGTGTTTTAAGGTAAATTTAACTGGTTTTAATTCAATGCAATTACAAACACTTTTTAAAAAGTACTAACAGGTGCCAGGAATACAAAGATAAAAAATGAAATTGTCTTCAAGAGGTTCTGGTTGACTATTATTCAATATTGTACTAGAAATGTTAGCTTTAGTGATAAGAGAAGGAAAAGAAGTTGAAGGAATTAGAATAGGCAATGAGGAAACAAAACTATCACTCTTCGAAGATGTTATGATGGTAAACTTGGAGAATCCTAGAAAATCAATTAAAAAACTACTTGAAATAATTAACTTTAGCATAGTTGCAGGATATTAAATAAACCCACACAAATCATCGGCATTTCTATATATTACTAACAAAACCCAGCAGGAAGAGATAGGAAGAGAAATCCCATTTAAAATAACTGTAGACAATACAAAATTTGGGGAGTCTACCTGTGAAGAGAAACCCAGGAACTATATGAACACAATTGCAAAACACTTTCTATACAAATAAAGTCAGATCTAAATAATTGGAAAAATATCATTTGCTCATAGGTAGGCCAAATTAATATAATAAAGTTGGCAATTCTACCTAAATTAATTTACTTATTCAGTGCCATTCCAATCAAATTACCAAAAAGTTATTTTATAGAGCTAGAATAAATGATAACAAAATTCATCTGGAAGAACAAAAGATCAAGAATATCAAGAGAATTAATGAAAAGAAATGCAAGGGAAGTTAGCTTAGCCAGACCAGACCTAAAACTATAATATAAAGTGGCAATCATGAAAACTCTTTGTTACTGGCTAAGAAAGAGTATGGTGGATCAGTGGAATAGGTAAGGTACAGAAGACACAGTTGTCAATGACTATAGTAATCTACTTCTTAATAAACCTAAATACTCCAGCTTTTAGGATAAGAATTCACTATTTAATAAAAACTTCTGGGAAAACTGGAAAATAGTATGGCAGAAATTAGGCATAGACCCCTCATCTTACACCATGTACCAAGATAAGGTCAAAATGGGTACATGATTTAGATATAAAGGGTGATACCACAGGCAAATTAGGAGAGCAAGGAATGGTTTGCCTGTCAGATCTATGGAGAAGGGAAGGATTTATAACCAAACAAGAGACAGAAAACATTATGAAATGTAAAATGGATAATTTTGATTACATTAAATTAAAAAGGTTTTGTCCAAAGTCAAAGCAACCAAGATTAGAAGGAAAGCAGAACGCTGGGAAACAATTTTTACAGCCAGTGTCTCTGAAAAAGGCCTCATTTCTCAAATATATTGAGAACTGAGTCAAATTTATAAAAATATGTCATTCCCCAACTGATAAATAGTCAAAAATATGAACAGGCAGTTTTCAGAAGAAGATATTAAAACTATCTCTAGTCATATGAAAAAATGCTCTAAATAGCTATAGATTAGAGAAATATAAATTAAAACAACTCTGAGGTACTACCTCACATCTATCAGATTCACTAATATGACCAAAACAGGAAAATGATAAATATTAGAGAAGAAGTGGGAAAACTGGAACACTAATGCAGTGTTGATGGAGTTGTGAACTGATCCAACCATTCTGGAGAGCAATTTGAAACCATGCCCAAAGGGCAATAAAACTGTTACTACTCTTTGATCCAGCAATAACACTAGTAGGTCTGTATCCCAAAGAGATCATAAACAAGGGGAAAGGACTAACATGTACAAAAATATTTATAGCAGCTCTTTTTGTGGTGGCAAAGAATTGAAAATGGAGGGGATGCCCATCAACTGGGGAATGGGTAAACAAGTTGTGGTATGTGCATGTAATGGAATGCTGTTGTACTATAAGAAATGATAATCAGGTGGACTTCAGAAAAACCTGGAAAGACTTATTGATGCTGAGTGAAGTGAGCAGAACCAGGAGAACATTGTACATAGTATCAGCAACATTGTGCAATAATCAATTTTGATAGCTCTTCTCAGCAATGCAATGATCTTAAACAATTCCAAAAGACTAATGATGGAAATGCTATCCATATCCAGAGAAAGAACTATGGTGTCTGAATGCAGATCAGCACTTAATATTTTCACTTTTTTGTCCTTTGTTTTTTTCTTTCTCATGGTTTTTCTCTTTTGCTCTGATTCTTCTTTCACAATATGACTAATGTGGAAATGTGTTTAATATGATTGTGCATGTATAACCTATATCAGATTGGTTGCTATCTTGGGAGGGTAAAGAAGGAGGAGGGAGGGAGAAAAAATTTGGAACTCAGAATCTTATAAAAATGAATGTTGAAAACTATCTTTATATGTAATTGGAAAAGATAAAATACTATTAGGTGGAGGGAAAAAAGAGGTTCTGTTGCACCTTGACAATAAATTGAATGCCACATTACTATTTAATCAACTCATTTCTTTCTTATCCTACTTGAACTAATTTTTTTTCATAAAAAGTATTTTAAATTTCATTATATATGTCTTTTAAAATGTTTATTTTGAGAAGCATTTTTTTTGCTGAAATACCTGAATATAGAAATCATTTAAATCTGAATATAGAAATCATTTAAAAATAAAATAGAAGGATTTGCCTCTGATAATTATCATCTGGGGGAGAATTCCTGACAAAGTAAGGAATGGAGGTGATCATAAGGTAAAAAAAAGAAGCTTTCATATTAAAGAGCTTCAGCTTAAACAAAATCAATGCAGACACAATAAAAGCAAAACTATCTAATGGGAAAAAAAAAACTTTGCATCCTATATCACTGGTAGAAGTTCAAAATATATATTGACTTGACTCAAATATACAATTAAGGATCTTTCCCTAATGGATGTGTTCAAATAATATAAATAAATCTAAATGACAATTGCAAATTGAAAATGACCAGATCATACAAGCTCAAATCATTAATAATAAGAGAAATGCCAATTAAAATAACTCTGCCATTTTACCTCACACACTGCAAACTGGCAAAGTTAACAAAAAAATGGGAAGTCAATTTCGGAGGGTCTGTGGGAACATAGACATAGTAATGATTACTGCTAAAACTGAATTGGTACAATTATATCATTGTGAAAATTCCATTGACCCAGCAATATGATATGCCTGCGGTATAAAACAGTGAAACAAAAGTTCCATATATGCCAGAATATTCATAGCAATATTCTTAGCATTAACAAAACACTGGAAACAAAGTAGGTACCCACTGATTGAGAAATGGCTAAATAAACTCTAAATAAACTATGGTATATGAATGTAGCAGAATATTGGACTGGGCTTTGAAGATACAAAGAGAAAAGATTGTTCCTGACTTCAAGGAGTTTATATCAGGGGTGGGGAACTTGTGGCCTCAAGGCTACATGTGGCCCTCTAGGTCCTCAAGGTTGGCCCTTTGGCTGAATCCAAACTTCACAGAACAAATCCCCTTAATAAAAGGATTTGTTTTGTAAAATTTGGATTCAGCCAAAGGGCCAACCTTGAGGACCCAGAGGGCCACATGTGACCTCAAGGCTACAGGTTCCCCACCCCAGTTTATAAAGAAGAAGACAATATGCCTACGCATAGGTTTATACTTTATATAAACATTTAAGGAAATCTTATGGGGAATCAATTAATCAATTAAAATATATTAAGGACCTAATATGTGCTAGGAATTATGCTTTGTGCAGGGAATATAGGTACAAAGAATAAAATAATCCCTACTCTCAAAGAATTTACATTTTGATGAGAGAGACAGTAAGCACATTTAAATAAATACAAATATATTTTGTAAGTATAAATTAAAAAGTATAAATATACATGTACAAAGTAGTTAAGTGCAAGGTAGTTTAGGAGGGAGGGTACTTGCAACTGGACAGATAAAAAAAAAGACTTCATGTAGCAATCATGCTTGAGCTTCGGTGTGAAGGAAGAGAGAAATTCTATGAGGCAGAGGAAGGGAGTGCATTCCAGGAAAGTGGGATAGCCCATGCAAAGGTATGGAGAAGTTAAATGGAGTGCTGTGTGTGAGCAGCAGAGTGTGAAGAGCAAGTTTGACTGGAATGCAGAGTATGACAAAGAGGACTCGTGTCTAATGAGGCTGAATGAATGAGGGCCGCATTACTGTGAGAAAAGCATTGTGCAGCTAACCACGGGGAGGAGACATGGAAAAAGTAGGACAATCATTGCTCTCAGGAAGTTCACATTCAAATGAGGGAAACAGCACATGTGGAAGGTTTCAACAGCACATCAGCTGGGAAGGTTCCATGGTCCTTAGGGTGCAGGGACACAACAGAGGGCAGTGTCTCTTCTTGTCCTTTCCATGGATAAAACCATAAAGATTTCTGACACCGTACCATCCGACAGCCTGAAACTTGTCTGTCCTGGGAGTGGCAATTGGTTGACAATGACTGGGATGGTCCTCTCTTC